>NC_056615.1:4646734-4809234 GCF_018340385.1 Cyprinus carpio
AGGTTGTTCCACCAGCTAGGGACAGTCCAGGAAAAGGTCAGTAAGAGTGATTTTGCACCAAAGGAGCATTACAATAGTCTAGTCTGAGAGAACAAGAGCTTGGACAAGGAGTTGTGCGGTCTACTCTGTTAGGAAGGGTCTAATATTCCTAATGTTGTATAAGGCAAACCTGCAGGACCGGGCTGTTGTAGTAATATAGTCTGTGAAGCTTAACTGATCATTCATCACAACTCCAAGGTTCCTGGCTGTCCTGGAAGGAGTTATGGTTGACGCACTTAAATATTAAATTCAAACCTAGCTGAGGAATAGAGTTAAAAACCTCACTCCTCCAAGACACCCTGAAGGACCTACCAGAGAGGTAAGACTTGAACCACAGGAGTGCGGTTCCTGAGATGCCCATCTTCATGAGAGTGGACAGGAGGATCTGGTGGTTAACTGTGTCTAAAGCAGCAGACAGGTCCAGCATGAGATGAGTACTGAGGATTTGGAAGCTGCTCTTGCCAGTCTCAGGCGTCAGTAACTGAGAGCAGTGCAGTCTCAGTTGAGTGGCCGCTTTTGAAGCCAGATTGGTTGCTGTCCATGAGGTTGTTTTGTGCAAGCATAGAGAGCTGGTTGAACACAACATGCTCAAGTGTCTTTGCAATGAACCAAAGAAGAGATACCGTTCTGTAGTTATCTAAAAGTGCTGGATTTAGAGAGGGTTTCTTAAGCAGTGGGGTTACCCGAGCCTGCTTGAATGCTGTGGGAAATGTACCAGAGTGAAGAGAGGTGTTGATAATGTGAGTGAGTGCAGGTATAACTGGAAAAAGAAATGGAAAGGATGAAGTTTAGAAATGTCGGTAAGGAGGTGAGTGGGATAGGATGCGCCATTTCCTCTCTGCAGCCTGAGTCTAGATGCATTGTTGGAGGAGGACAAAGAACCGGAGAACATCAGACAGCCAGGGGGTACTACGTGCTGGTCTGGATGAAAGGGGACAGTCAGTAGCCGTGTTTGTGTCCAGTGCTGAAAACTGAGAGGTTGGAGGAAGTGAGGATGAAACCATAAAGGATAAGCGAGTGGGAGAGAGCGAGCGTAGGTTATGCTGAAAGGTGACCTGCGGAGGAGTGTGTGTTGTGTCCGGAGTCAGTGTGAGGTTAGAAGTCATGAGGAAGTGGTCAAGAGGTGTGCAATGGTATAACTAAAGTGTTGTCAGTTGAGCAGTAGCGTGTGTAGATAAGGTCCAATTGGTCACCTGATTTGTGAGTAGCTGTAGTAGACACATGCTTGAGGTCAAATGAGGCAAGCAGAGTGTTGAAGTCAGCAGCCTGTGGTTTATCTAGGTAGATGTTGAAGTCACAGAGTAGTACCAGAGGAGTACCTTTCTCAGGGAAGTTTGAGAGTAACACATCCAACTCATCTAAGAAGTTACCCAGTTGACCTGAGGTACAATAAATAACTACAAAATGGATTTTAACAGGGTGCGAGAAATTAAATGTGTTTGATGCAAATGAACTGTTGCTGGTAAGAGATGGTAGACTATCAAATTTCCATTCTTTGGAAAAAAAGTAGACCCATCCCTCCACCCCTCCCAATCGTGTGTGGGGTGTGGGAAAAAGTTAAATTAGTGGAGAGGGCTGCAGGAGTGGCAGTGTCCTCAGGTTTGATCCGAGTCTCAGTTAGGGCCATGAGGTTGAGACTTGAATGAGTGGCAATAGACGAAAGAAAGTCTGCTTTGTTTACAACAGACTGGCAGTTCCAGAGACCAATTGGAATAGAGAGAGTAGAGGACATAGGGACAGTACGCAGATTATTAGGATTGTGCTGCTTCCAACGTACAGCGCGTGATTTACGAGTGTAAGTAGTAATAGAAGAGATTTGAAAGCACATATTGAGTACAATTGACTAGAACAAGTCGATGAGAACAATACTTAAGTGCCTTGTCGGCGTCCTTGCTCGAGTCGTGCAGGTAGAGTCTATGGTCTTTACACTCGTCAGTCCTCACATGAGGAGGGCTGCCGCAGTGTACTGAGCAATTATATACTCCACTGATTCCACGTAATTGAATTCAGCTGGCCACGCCTTACTACTTATCAACCTAAACTGCAAAGCCACATGATAGGCACGAGAACAAACGTGACTTACAAACGCGTTTACCACAGTAAACACAATAAGCAAAACAATGTGTCCTAGCAATGATAACCGTGCTAAAATCTAATGAGAAAAGATACAAAACACTTTCATACTGTCCAATAATGCAGTCCATTTTCCTTTCAAATAAGCTTTTTTTTTTTAATGAGGCTACTATAAAAATACATTTTTTGAAAAAAAAAAGAAAAAGGCATTCAATAACTGACTAATAACTTTTTTGTTGCCTTTAAAGTGAAATTACTGAACCTAAACATAGCAGCTTGATTTTTTTTTTTAAAAAATGCTAATTTAAAAGAAATAATCTCAGAAAAGCCTCAAACAGACTTTTGTATTGCTTTTTCCTCTGTTTTATAAAAGCATACACCACTTGAATGATCCAGCTTGTTATTACATATAATTCACAAGCACAAAGATATAAATGAATGTGTAATAATGATTTTAGCTTGATGTCACCTTAAATTAACCTCCATGCACATGGAGCACACACACACACAGAATGTGTCATATGAGAATTTTAATAACTGGTCTGTGTGTCGTCTGTTTCAGATCATCATGGTCACAGAGTTATAAAAGTGCTGAGGTCTCCTCACATTTAGTGGCTCATTCTTGTGGTGTGTTGCTGCCACAAACACTGAGCTCTTATACAGATCAATGAGGGGGGGGTTTCGGATGATGCCTCAGAATATTTCACAATGAATGTGTTTATTCTCTGTTGTGTCTTGTTATGGATAAACATGTGCAGAACAGCTTGCTTTCTAAAGAGAGCTTCAAAATGTCCTGGTGGGCCACTTCATGAATAAAACATGTTGGGAACACCTTGTGCTCTTCCAGTTTAATGATGCTGAGACCTCGTTTCTGAGAGCTGGGATAAAGAAACGGTCCTGTTTACACTTCACAATCTTTAACCCCTCAGCTTATGCTTTTGAATTCAGAAAGAAATTAAAGCCAGACGTATAAAATGAATGAATCACAGACAACAACAAGCATGAAATATGGTAATCAGGGTACATTTCTATTCTACACGTTATCCAAAACATTTTAAGGTGCGCTCATGAGTTTTTGATGGAATTCCCAATACATACATCTCGCACTTGAATTTCAAATCACCTTGCAGCATGAATGGACAAATAGCTGTTTCAGTCTTTTGTCTAACTAGCTTTTGTCTACTGCTATTTCTTAGGAGGTGCAAAAGCAAAACATTTAAATGAACAAGAAACTATTTTCACGGTTTTCTGAAAACATGGTTTCAAAGTTTGGGAACAAAATCTACAGACCTGACTGAAATATGGAAGTAAATACATTTATTTAAAGCAATTTTCAATTCAAATGACAAACGTTATTAACATACTGCTAGCATGTGCTATTAAATTATATATATTTTCAATTAACTAAACCCTAGTGAAAAAGAACTGGCCCTTGTGAAAAAGAACATTAGCATACGTTTAAAAGAGTAGCCTGCTTATTATAGAAATTATAAAAAATTATTATTAATATTAATTAATTATTTATTTATTTATTTAAAATAATAAATATAAGTGTGAACTGAATGTAATTTAATTGCATGTTAACTGCAGTTCAGTGAAAATGCATAATAGTTTATATTTATGCTAAATGCCATTATGTGCACTAATTTAGAGTGCTTCTTAAGTAGTACATCTTTATATGTAATTTTATATTTTTTTATATTGTCACTGAAATATGTTTAAAGTGACCTGCTAAATGTAATGACAAGCATTAATGATAAACTAAAATATAATTTAATGTAATTTCTATTAAAACTTGTATGTTATGTATTTAAATATATTTGTAATTACACATTTTGTTAATGATTTGAAAAATATATGAATTTAAATGCAAAAATGAATAACATACTATTCATCATAGTATGAATAGTATGTTAAAATCATAATCAAGTACTTTACATGTGCTTTATGCTAGTCAATACATCAAAATAAGTGTACAGTACTTCATAAAAACACGACAAAATATTATATAAAACAATTATTTAAAATGTACTTCAAAGTAAAACTTTTAATTTGATTTATTGTTACAAAATGCACTTTTTAAAAGTGTGTTAGGAAACAGTCTTGAAACTGAACCCACTATTAAATGCTCTTTTATTTCATTACATTATCTGCAAAAATATACTGTTAACATGTAATATACACTACAAGTGCACATTCAATACAATTAATCACACGTCTTTTTCACAAGGGTGTGTGTTGCCTTTAACATTTTTGCTGATTGTCAGTTGTTTTGTTACAGTAGTGTGACAACATGCTGATATTGTGTATCTCCTGTACATAATAGAGTAATATACTGGAGAATACATAAATCCAGATGTGCTGAAGAACAAGTGATGCAATGCACTGAAATCATTTCAAAAACAGGTTCAGGTTGCTTTATTTGTCGCCTTAAGTAGATTTGGTTTGGGGTTCTTGACATACTTTTAACAAACAACACAGACAGTGGACAGCATAATAAATGTGATAAAAGTGCTCCAAATTGCCATCATCACTTGCAATATCTCAAGATTGTTCAACTGAGCTGCTGGAACAAATATATCTCTCTGTCCTGCACTATGGGACTATAAACCTTCATCCAGAAGAAAGAAGCTGGAATTCACTGCGCAAAGGAGTCGTTCTTTAAAATCGAGCCATTCATCCGCTGTAACTGTCTGACATACAGAGACACTGGGCTAAGCTGCACTCCCCAGTCAGCATACTACTGTAGATCATGTAACAAAAAAACATGATCTTCTTTAAAGACTAATTTCCAAACAAAGATACAATAATTTCAATAAAAACACAACAGAAACGTTATAATGGTTTTGTGAAAATGGTCAATTTCTCGTAATTTGCTTCAAAGTTCAGTTTTGCGTCAATAATTTGCCCTAGATATTTATAGGATTTCACACTCTATGTGTGAACAAACCATTGTTGTCAGAAGATTTTACAGTTGAGAAAGTACTATAACATTGTGCTATTAACTAGAATCATGTATCTACAAGCTACATTTGCAGGAATGTGCTACATATTTGCTATTTGCCAAAAACAGCATCTCACAACCCATCTAAAAATATCAAAGACACATATTTTGGCTATTTTTCTTACATAAGACTGAACAGAGAGTCTTCACATACAGTACGTGGCATTTATCAAAGATGTGATGCAGATCTGTGTTGATTCCCCAGGGCTCATTAAAGCAGGGAGCATCTGATTCAGGCCTGTGGATTTAGACCCCACTCCAAATAAACAACCTCCTTTATCTAGGGCTACACGGATGTTTATTGCTTTTTCTTAAATAAGCTCAGAGGACCTTCTTGACCTTCAATGAAGCCTAATGTTGCTGCTGTGGTTTGCATCCATGCACCACTGCAGCAAGCACACACACACACACACACACATACAGAGAGATGTGGAATGATCTGCACACACACCCACGCAGCTCTGACTCTGCAATGCCTAACGCTGGACGCCTCTCAAACCCAGTGATCCACCTACCAGCATTTTTGGCATCAGAGGTGCTTTCCATGGCAGCAGATCATACATTCTCAACATCTATTTATGCCGCGCTTACAAAGACAATACAAAAAGCACATAAATAGTACAGATACATACAGACAAACACAAGCAGCTGAACTAACTCACATCGCACCTACTGTATAATGGTCGAGAGTATGCAGTCTATTAGCACTGAAATACCAAATGAGAGATCATTTGGACCATTTGCTTCAATTAACCAATTTAAAAAGCCAGTGTATTTGAGGCATCAGTCAGAATTCCCTCTGCAGTATTTTACATGTCACTTTTGTACTGAATCAAATATATGTATCGTGTTGACACGATATATCTACTGTATAGATTCTATATTACGAAAATTAGTCATGGTTTTTTAATAGTGAATGTGCAGTAACAGTGTATAACTCAGTTTTACTACAAATGCTATATGGTTAGTGTAGTTAATTCGTGGTTATCATGGTTTAACTAGACTATTGGTAACCATTTTGGTTTTATTTGTGGTAAAACCATTCTTAATTTTCATAAGGGTAGCATATATTTCGCCATATAAGACGGTTGTGTTGTGATATGCATATCGCGATTCGTTTTCTGATTTCTGTTGTATTGTCTTCTGATGTTTCAGTTTTTATTTATATATTTATTTATCCATATTATATGTAGTTAGGTTAACGCAAAAGCAGGACTAAGTAAGCGTGCGCTGTAAACGTCATTCACGGCGGACAGAGACACGGAATAAAAGTGAAGAGAAGCAGACTTCACTGTGAAGTGTTGCATACACTACCACAGTCGTATATGAACACTTGGCACAAATAGTAAAAGCGCTATTCCGGATTCAGCCGCTGAAACAGATCCAGGGATGCAATGAAGTCTTTTTGCGCATGGGACTTCTGCTTTCTAAAAAGACAGCTCGTTAGGTTTTGAGACATACCCACACTCACGCCGTCAGCACCCTACATTTTTAGCAACAGTAGTCCAACAAAAACTGAATTCAGTCTTCGAAACCAGATTTCGATCTCTGAACATAATGAATCCAAGCAAACAATGTATTCAAACCACCAAAGACGGATGGACCACGCACACGCACCAAAATATCCGGTTTATAAGCTTTACACAACATCATTACACCATGTCAAAGTTATTTAGTTCAAAAACAGCAGAAGTTTGTTAGCTTATATTAAGTTACCTGTCGGAGAGTGGCTAGGCCTAATGCTGGGATGATATTATTCATGCCATATAAACTGAATTTAACATTTACAACATAATACCCGCGGTTCCTTATTATGATACATCTAAAGGACGTAACAATTTATTTTTCTACGTTTGGAAAGTTAGAAATAGCATTTTATGTCGTTAAACGACAGTAAAGTAAACGCAGTTTGGACTGAATCTTGATGAATGAACATTGAGATTTCAGCACTAGTGAGCGGACAGCGCCGAATCAATGAGAGATCCGCATCAGTGTCGCTCATCCAGCAGATGAACTGACAAAATACAGGCTGATGTAGTAAAGCCGACATGCAGAGTTCACATGGTTAACAAGCTTACTAAACACAGTAGGCTATCTCCCATTGCTCTAGTCATGCAAACGAGGTGGTGATGCTTTTTACAACGAATGAAGGAGTAAATATACTTCATTACGGTGCAACAAACGAAAATAGTATATCTGTCCAAATTATGTTGCATAAGTTTCGGTGGGACGTAGCGTGCCTAAACACATTTAGGCACGGCAAAAATGACAAAGCTGAAGTTTAGTAATTGACTCACCTGTCAGGAGCAGGAGTTGTGCTGTGCTAAACCTGTTCGCTGCTAAGAATCTCAGAGACTGTGTGTTTCCTTCAGTCCAGGGGCGTTTATTCGCGCTGGAGGAGGATTTTTAAAGATCTAACGGGGCTCTACTGCATCAGATCCATATATAGGATCGGGAACAGTGACAGCTCCACCTCCAGAGCTTCTGAAGCTTTCAGAGCATCCTCACACTACAGGAACCAGGCTTCATTAAACACTGGAATCAAACTCGAAGTCTCTGTTTTCCATATTGCAAGACCAAAATGCTAGCAACTTTGCAGAAAAGAGCTGGGTGAAAAATTTCTTATCAATTTTATATTGAGTTGGGTATAGTTCTATTTTTCACATTTAAAATTCCAATTCGGTCTATTTTCAATATAATCAACACATTTTTATTTCTTTATCATTTGTGGCACCAAACAGAATTGCAATAATGATAAGTGAATGGTAAGAAAAAAATGCATAATAATAATAATAATAACAATATAAATAATAACAATAATCACTATCATCATCTATCATTTTCTTTATTTGCAACATGTTGAATACAAGAAGATGAAAGAAGGCTGAAGGGGATACGAGCAATGCAGTCATTAAGAGATAAATGTGCAGATTTATTGAGTTGATCATTTAAAAGTAGACATGATATAGCTGGCAGAATTTGAAGGGATAGTTCTACCAAACACAAAAATATGCTGAAAATGTACTTAACCTCAGGCCATCCAAGATGTAAATGGGTTTGGTTCTTCATGGAAACAGATTTGTATAAATTTAGTATTACATGCCTTGCTCACCAATGGATCCTCTGCAGTGAATGGGTGCCGTCAGAATGAGAGTCCAAACAGCTGATTAAAATATCACAATCATCCACAAGTAATCCACATGACTTCAGCCCATAAATTAACACTTTGAGAAACAGAAAGCTACAAAATGGCCAAAATATAATTTCCATAATCCATAATAACATTTCCTCCGGTGAAAAAGTCCGTCCTCTGTTGCTCTCTCACATCAAAATCCAGCAACATATTCGTTTAGAACTGTTTTGGACTGTTTTCACTTGTAAACAGTGCTTGATCTCTGCATATTTCTCTCCTGATTCAGACAAGATTTACGGAATTTGCAAAATGCCTTAATGATGTAATTGTTTCTGACAAACTCGCAGCTTTTCATTTCAGAAGATGTTAACTGATGGACTGAAGTGGTGTGAGTTAATTGTGGATTATTGTGATGTTTTTATCAGCTGTTTGGACTCTCATTCTGACGGCACCCATTCACTGCAGAGGATCCACTGGTGAGCAAGTGATGCAGTACTACTTTTCTCCAAATTAAGACTTCATTACTCTTCATTTTACCTACAGAAATGAATGAGTAACAGTGATTTGTCTTCTTCCAAAGTGGATGGGGCTTCCTTTCCTGACTGCATTGATGACAGAGTGTTTACAGTCTGCAAAACATACATATGGCTTATGTATTAGTTTGTCTTATTAATTTACTTATTCATTTTAAGTTACAAGAAAATATTTGTATCACCGAAAATATTTGTATCACCTTTGTTTCTTACGATGTTTTTTGTATGATGGACATTTTTTACTTTTTCTTATGTAATGAGACATGGTTTATTTTTGTCTTGGAATTCCTGCATTAATTCTTGAAATTTTCTGGGTTTATTTTAGGATAGGACTATTTTAGGTCATCCAGATTCATCTGACGAGTGACAGCTCAGCATCAGAATCAACATGTGAGAAATGCGCTCACACTGAACCCATGACTGTTCTTTATAAATGGGAACAAAAAGCGCATTGAGAAGGCAGTATCAGGGTGATCTCTGTTACCACTGCCTGAACAAATTTCAATAAATTACTGATTAGGAAAGCTGAAAAACAAGGGACGTATCTTTAATTATATATACTTATATGCATGACACTAAATGTTAATTATGATTATGGTTCTCAACAGGCTGTCAGCTAATGAGAAACTTGTGATGGCAGTCACAAGTTTGTTCTTTTGAAGTCATCATGGATGCATAACTCCTTTTAGAGTTTCATTCCTTGGAAAAACTCCCCCAAATCAACCACTGTGTCTGATGAATATTTGGATATTCTTTTTAATGTAACTAAGATTGTGTTAAACAAGTTTCCTTGTGACAAATTATTTTTGGGCCCTTCTCTTTGTATGTTTGGTGTGCAGAAAGTTTTTTGATGTTGTCCCGTGTTCTTCTGCTTGGCATCATACTTTTTTCCAGCTTGATGATTTTATGTTTTCATATACTGCTACACAGAACATCTTCCATTCAGAGATGGCATGCTATATGGTCCTGTTTATATTATATCTGAAAATAAAGAGGCAAAGTTAATGACAATAGCAGTTATTTTAGTGGTCCCTAGGGCAGACAGACAATTCTTCCATTAATAACCTCCATTTCCTTTGGATCTGATTAATCTCTTCATCTCTAAGAGAAACACAACATTATATACTTTAAGTGACTGCATATGCTCTTCAGATGAGATTACACAGTATATTAAAATGGTTTAAGTAAAAAATATAGCTTACCAAGTGTATATACGCACACACACACACACACACACACATTATTAGGGTTGTCAGTTTATAAAAATGTTTCATCTAATTAATTACATGATGTTTCAATTAATTAATCAAATTAATCGCAAAATAAATTTGACTGTGAAAAAATTTAAAGCTATTTTTGTGTTAAATGAGAAAGTACCAAGTAGACATTGCAAATTGTAGCTTTATAAAGAAATATTTTATTACACATAACAGCCTAACATAAACTATGGAACATAAAAGAAGATAATGTGAGAAACATCTCAGTATTTTTTTGTTCATACAATGAAAGTCATTGATAAACAAAACAGCTTTGTCACCAACAGTCCTCAAAATGCCTTCTTTTATTTACCACAAAAGAAAGGTTTGGAATGATAAGAGGCTGTGTAGACAATGATTATTGTTTATTATTGATTATTATAAACAATGAAGTAAACAATTATTATTTTAATGAAATGATACTCTAAATAAGAAACTAAATCTGCTTTTATGAGTTATTCATTGATTCGTTCAGATGGCTGATTCCTTCAGGAAAGAAGTAAAAACCTTTCTTTATGAATGGGCCTTTGAATCACTGATTCACATGATTCTTTCAAAATGCAGATTCATTAAGAAACTAAACACTGCTGTGTTGCTCGGAAACACACAACAATTCTGCTGTGGCTTTAAAGATAATATGTTCTCTGCAAAATTGAGCAAAAACACATAATCGCGTTATTTTTTTAATAACTAATCAACGTTTGTGCCAAATTGTTAGTAAAAATGTGTTGGGGTCAGTGCAAAAATAGGAAACTGATTGCTATTATTTCTTCACAGCACAGCGTTAAAATAACCCACTGAGCTTGACGAAACTAAAATCAGTGGAAACATGTAATGTAATACAAACAAAGACTGTAAGAGTTGACCCCTGACCCCATTCATTCCTCCATTTTCCCAAACCTGTTGTCCATGTAGGGTTGTGGTGGTTTGAAACGTGCATAAATAGTAAATTATAATGTCACTGCCTTAAAAATTATACACTGTGTCAAAAAATACAATATACTCAAAAATTATGGTCACAAATACGAGAAAATAATTTAAGAAATTAACTATAGAATTCAGTAAGTCAGATAAATTAATAATAATAATAATAATAATAATAATAATAATAATAGTAAATGTAAATAAATAATTAAGCTAAACAAATATATTGAGTACAGTATAATTTTTTTGTTTACAGTTTTTGTGTACACCTAAACACTTGTAACATGAAACACAAGAAGTTATAATCAACAAACTGACAATTACAACTAACAAGATTAATTATTCATGCTATGAATATGCTGGGGAGAAGGAGAATTCATTATGTTGGATTGACACAATAATCTATTCATTTCTAATTATTCAAATGACACTTTTAACCAAAAAATAACATTAGATTAACATTTCTGGGAATATAGGTGATTTAATGAGTTTTTATCTGTGAATTCAATCACTTCTTTTTTTTTTTTTTTTTTTTTTTTTTTTTGGTATCTGTAACTCAAAGCCCCTGTATGATGGATAAATGACTTTTGTTCCAGCTAGTATATGACCTAATCATTGTGGATGTGTCTCAGCGCTGTGACACAGAACTAGACTGAGAGGAATCATTATTGATGTAGAATCAGGCACTAGATCATTAAACATGCACTGCTGGGTTGATGAAGTTTCCTGGATATAAAATAAATGAAGCAAAGCTGCGGTGTGAGCCTACAAATCACAGACAGTGCTTATAATTGGACGGTTCTTAACAGCACACAGAGTCTGGATAATGCTAATTGTCTTTGAAATATTGTTAAAGTGTAACTGCTAAATGTACTGAAGAGCATTCATGGTAAATTAAAATATACATTAATGTCATTTTTATT
The DNA here is from genome assembly GCF_018340385.1 of Cyprinus carpio. NCBI lineage: Eukaryota > Metazoa > Chordata > Actinopteri > Cypriniformes > Cyprinidae > Cyprinus > Cyprinus carpio. The sequence continues at coordinate 4,658,620 of NC_056615.1, forward strand.
CAAACTTGTATGTCATGGATTTGAATACAAGTGTAATTATACATTTGTAATGATTTAGTTGCAGTTTAGCACATTTAAAATATATTGCCTTTAAATGTAATATCAAATAACACACTCTAGTTAAAATGATCAAGTAGGCTACTTCACATGTGCTTTAGTATGGTAGTAAACACATCAAAATAAGTTTACTTCATTAAAGTTCGCCAAAGGATTATTAAAACATAATGATTTAAAATACTTTTAAGTAAAACTTTTTTCAAGGATTTTCTCAAAAAAAAATTTTTTTTTTAAAAGTTGTAATTTGCGTGTAGTTAATTTTCAGATAGTTTGGCCCGCATTCATTCTTTGTCTCATTTGTGACCCAGGAAATTAATGCATTTTGAGGTGGCATTTGAAGGAGCATTTAAAATCTGACAGCCTTCATCATGCCGCTGTGATGCATTTAGTTTTAGAATGCAGCCTTCGCCGAATGAGACACAGCTATAGTCATATAGTCAGAGTCCTCGTTTTAAGTACATGTACATTTCAATGGACTTTTCAGTTCATACTATATTATCTGCAGTTTTTTTTTTTTTTTTTAAATATATATATTAACTGCTTGTAGTGTTTTACAAGTGCACATTCAATACAATTAAGTGCACTTCTTTTTTACAAGAACACAGAAAATCAAACATTTTTAAAATGATTGTACAAAATCAATAACGGTCATCCTTATTGCTGAGCCCTGCCACCAGCAATGCCCTACCTACCACCCAATACATACAGTTAGGTCAATATATATTTGAACACAGGTACAGTTTTATTATTTTAGCTGTTGACCAAAACATATTTAAGTTACAGTTATATAATTGAATATGGATTTAAAGTGCACACTCTGAGCTTTAATTTGAGGGTAGTCTCATCAAAATTGGAGGAAAGGTTAAGGAATTAAAGCTCTTTAATATGTACCTCCCCCCTTTTTCAAGGGACCATAAATTATTGGACATTTGACTCAAAAGCTGTTTTATGGACAGATGTTGGCTATTCCTTCGTTATTTACAACAATTAAGCAGGTAAATGGTCTGGAGTTGATTCTAAGTGTGCCATTTGCATTTGGAAGCTATTGCTGTGAACCACATCATGCAGTCAAAGGATCTCTCCATACAAGTGAAACAGACAGTTGTTAGGCTTCAGAAACAAAACAAATCCATCAGAGAGATAGCAGGAACATTAGGAGTGGCCAAATAAACAGTTTGTATCCATTCTGAGAAAAAAAAGAACACACTGGTGAACTCAGCAACATAAAAAGGCCTGGAAGTCAACAGTGGTGGATGATCAGAGAGTCCTCTCCATGGTAAAGAAAAACCCTTTCACAAAATCCCGCCAAGAGAAGAACACTCTCCAGGAGGCAGATGTGTCACTGTCAAAGTCTACAATCAAGAGAAGACTTCACCAGAGCACATATAGAGGGTTCACCACAAGGTGCGAACAAGGCCAGATTAGACTTTGCCAAAAAAACATCTAAAAAAGCCAGACCACTTCTGGAACAGCATTCTTAAGACGTCTGAAATTAAGATCAATCTGTACCAGAATGACGGGAAGAAAAAATTATGGAGAAGGCTTGGAACAGCTCATGATCCAAAGCACACAACATCATCTGTGAAACATGAAGCAGTGTGATGGCATGAGCGTGCATGGCTTCCAGTGGCACTGGGTTACTGGTGTTTAGTGATGATGAGACAGAGGACAGAAGCAGCCAGATGAACTCTGAAGTGTACAGGGATATACTCTCTGCCCAGATTCAGCCAAATGCAGCAACGTTGAATGGGCGGCACTCCATAGTACAAGTGGGTAGTGACCCAAAACATACAGCAAAAGTGACCCCAGAGTTTTTGAAGGTAAAAAGTGGAATATTCTGCAAAGCCCAAGTCAATCTTCAGATCTCCACCCGATTAAGCTGCATTTCGCAGAAAGACCACTGACATATGATATTAACATAATTTACAAGGTCCTCCTGTTATTAAATGTTATTTATTTAGGTACTGTTATTAAACGTCATTCAAGGTCCTGTTATTAAAATTAACTTTGGTTGACATCTTCATTTAAAGTTGTAGTTGAAAAGGCATCCTCTCAGACTCATCCATTCTTAGCTATACCAGTCAATTAAAAACACATAAAAATTGGTATTTTGCACAGATAACGCCACAGTATCATGTCCAAAAATAGAGGTTGGATAATACAGTGTGCACCACTGAGTTATTGAGACAAAGACAAACATAAGTGCTAATAAACAATATATTGTATATACAATTATATACAAAGAAATGTTTCTCTACTGTTGTTAAAAGTTAATACTGGGAACTCGGAATTTACAACTTCCAAGTATAAAAGGAACACAGTATATCGTGTTAACTGAGTAGATTATCTGAATGTGCCTTTCCCAGACTTTGTTAATAAAACATTATGAGTCACTGTCTGGCCCTCTGGGATTTTAGTATGGACATAAAAGTTAGGATCATAACGTTTTGATAGTATTACATCATATTGTGAGTTTATATCAGCACCGCTTGTTGTTTTCTTGTGACATGACGCATGAGATAGAGCATTTGGACCTGGAAGCAGTGATGTGTGACGTCAGACTTAACAAGTGGAGACCTAAGGACCGCTGCTTCTGCTGAATGATGTTGAGATTAACTGCAGTGAACTAGTCTATCTGAAGATCACAGCAGTCAAGTGATGTTTCTGTTTGATCTCTTCATAACAGTCTTACTGTTTTCCAGAACTTTCAGAATGTCCCAGGAATATTAAAAAGATTGCAATTATATATGGTTGGATACATGCATGGATCTAAAGCATTTTTTTTTCTTTTAATTAGTTTTCTTTCTTTTTTTTATCATTAGTATTCCAAAGCGGCTGATGTACTTTTCAGACCTTGCAATATTACCATGGTACTGAGCCAACATATGAAGCACTTTAACACCACAAACTAGTGCATTAGAGAATAATATGGAAGAAAAACACATTGTTATTTTTTCTAACTAAATCTCTTTCCTTTTTTCTCTTTTTATAGAGGCTGCTGTTTTCCCATGTTTAGTGCCATATGCCCTTAAACACAAAGGTCAATTGCACATTATTAAGAATTATAAACAAACTTCAGATGCTTTACCCTAAGTGCACATTTAAAAGATAATGACCCTCAGTTTCCTGAACCTAATTAATTTCCTACATAGCAAAATTAATTACATTTAACAATGACAAAAGACAATTTGTTGACCGTGAGCCAGAATCACTTGTACGTTGTCAAGCACACAATATGAATATTTGGCTTGACACAAAGGAAACCAAAAGGATCCCAAAGGAAGTTGATGGAATCACTTCAGCGTATTACAGCAGCATTAGCACAGCAGAAAATTATCAGTATAATTAATTAGTTGCCTTGCTGACCGCTTATTAGAAGCTTGACAGCGGGCTGGGAAAACAAGAACGCTTGAATGCTGATGAAGTATTCGAATAATTGCTGCTTTTATAAGAGCTTTTTTATGTGCAGAAGAAAATATGCTGTTGTCTTTCTCTTCTGTTTCCAAAGACTATTTTCTGTGAAGCACTGTACTTTCACCTCTTCTAGAGATGAATGAGAGGTACCTTTAAACCACTTAACAAAGCTGAAGCTCTGGATGCATGTGTAATAAGCGAAAAATTCTTCCATAACATTCAATTAAAAGGATTAAAGGGATAATTTGCTGGGGGGAAAAAAAGACAATTCTATCATTATTTATGCATCTAATCTCATTTAAACCTGTATGTGGAAAACAAAAGATATTTTGAAGAATGTTGGTTACTAACAGTTTTAGTGAGCATTGACTTCCACTGTATGAACATTAAACACACATACTCTTCACACTGTTCTTACTCTGGCTTATGTTGTTCTCATAAAGATATGTTCCGCAGCGTCGCTCATCAACATCAGTTCCAAAGAAGTGGACCAATCAGAAGACCCTGGAGGCAGGGCAAGTGTTGCGAGCTTTTGTTTATGATAATAAGTTGACATGTTAATTGTTTGGTATTCTGTGCTGCACTTTACAAAAAACATTCCTGAGAGCTGTGTTTCATGTTTTTAGACGCAAAGTCGCATTGTGTACAACATTGACATGCAAAAGCACTGTTAAAGGGATAGTTCACCCAAAAATAAAAATTCTGTCATTAATTACTCACCCTCATGGTGTTTCAAACCCGCAAGACCTTCGTTCATCTTTGCAACATAAATTAAGGTATTTTTGATGAAATCCGAGAGATTTCTGACCATGTATAGACAGCAAGGGTTCCATCATGTTCAAGGCCCAGAAAGGTACCAAGAACATCGACAAAATATTCCATGTGACATCAGTTGTTCAACCATAATTTTATAAAGTTACGAGAATACTTTTTTTTAGTCTGCAAAAAACAAAAATAACAACTTTATTTAACAATTCTTCTCCGAGTTACTGTCTTTCACCATTATCGGGAGTACTATGACACATGCGCATGTTTTCCTCTGCTCGTAAACAAGGCGCAGCATCGTGGTACTCTCGATAATGACATTTGGTCCCTTAGATGTGTAGTTATGGACATAACATTTTTTTTTTTTTTTTTTTTTTTTGGATTTATTGGATTTATTTCCACCTCACTCATATCACATGGTTTTATCCTGGATAAATAATACTAATACCAAATCATGAGGGACTAGTATAAATTTCCTCCCCTGGTAACTTAACAGCAGATAAAAAGAATTTGGATTTGTCACATTAATCCTATAAAATCTTGTGAACGTGCACGTGGTGCTCCAGAAGGCCACTGCACATATGTCCGAAAGTGCAACCCCCTAAAGTGCCCCCAGGAAGTGGCCATACTCCTGGTAGAGTGGGTGACTAGATCACCAGAAATAGGTAGATTTTGACTGGAATATACTTGTGAAATTGTATCCACTACCCAGTGAGACAATCGTTGCCTGGACACAGGCTTGCCTGCACACTTCTTGTCAAAACATACAAATTATATATGTGACTGTATGGGACTTGGGGGGGAATGATGGATTTGGCCAAAGATAAACCCCTGCGTTTTCCACCTTCCATCTCAAACAGTCTTCACTGATCAATAAAAGTGCAATTCACTAACCCCTTTTGGCTGAACATATTGCCAGGAGGAAGACTGTTTTCCATGTCAGGAACTTTAGATTAGCTTGATCCAAAGGTTCAAGAGGTGCTTTGACTAGTGAACGCAAGACAATAGTGAGATCCCAAGCAGGTGATCTCAGAGCGTCACTACCGGGAACAGAAACTGACTGACTTGACGTGTCCCCTTATAATTCTGCCCCCGACTGCAAGCGGCTGCTCTCGCCACAAGGACGTACATTTCGTCTAACAGTGGGGGGGGGGGGCACACACAAAATACAGCCAAAATTGTACTTGTAAAGACAGATAAGTGTACACATAGACATAGCATGAAGACCCTGTTTAAATATGAGTTAAGTTCTATAAGAAGTTTAGAAGTTTTCTACCAAGAAGTTTGGTTTAAACATTTAAACTAACCGCTGGGTCAAAACCACCCAATTGCTGCGTTTGTCCATATTTTACCCAGCACTAGGTTGTATTTTACCTACCACTTTTTAGAGCGCAGGGACTTGATAGGATGATTACAAAGGGCAAGGTACCTTATGGCGCTTTTCCACTGCGTGGTACAACTCGGTATGGCTCTGTAAAGAACCATCTCTTATAATCTGAAGAGCCTTCTTTCGCCACAAAGAAGGTTTTGTGAAACAGAAAGGTTCTTCAGATGTTAAAGGTTCTTTATTGAACCATTTAGACAAAAAGGTTCTTCTATGGCATCGTGAAGCACCTTTATTTTTAAGAGTGTACTTTGGATGTCCATGGGAACCAGCAACTGTTTGGTTACCAACATTCTTCAAAATATCTTAATGTAAACAGAAGAAAAAGAAACTTGAACAACTAGAGGATGAGTAAATACATAAATGCATGATTAATTACCCCTCGGGAAACAAAAATGTGCCCAGGGTTTATAATGACCCAGTGTTAACTATTTCAAGTGTGAAAAGAGAGAGAAAAGGAGACATTCTGCAAAATATCTTCTTTTGTTTAAGTGTGACAACAACTTCATACTTAGTTATTCAGAGTATACAGACAGTTTAGGAATTTGGGATCTGATAGCGTATCAGATAATCATATCCAGAAGCATAAATAATGTAAGGAAATTGGTTGGAATCGTTCGCTATGATCGATTTCACTGTAATTAGCATGTGTCTGCTTTCTCGGAACTGGAGCTTTCATGTGTTCTTGAGGTCAGCAGGGGATTCATCAGACCCTCATGAGAGAGCATCTCAGTACACCGCTGCCTTAACACACACTGATAAAGCCTGCAGGCAAAATCCAGACTGTGAAGGTGACACATAAGTGAGCCAGTGTAACTACAGTCAGCTGACTGAAGATGAGCAGGAGGAGGGGAAATAGGGACCTTCCTTTCTGTGTTCTGAGAAACGATTGAGGATTATCGGCTGTATATGTTTTGATCTCCAAGGAAATCATGTTTGTCCTTTGTAGAGGAAATGTGTTTGGCGTGCATGCTACAAATTAAAAATTTTTACACAATAGTTTTGGCCATGAGCACATCCCATCATTGCTTTTAAAAATGGCTGACATCGCAATGAAAAAAAAAAAGACACAGAAGGTCTGTTGTTGTGTAATTGTCTTGTACTGGGTAGTTTTGGTTGTTTATTCAGAGAATTGCCTAAAGCTTTGACATTTTGTCATAAAAGCCTTTGACGTCAACAGCTATTAACCATGATGGAGAAATGTATCATTTCAGATTATAATAGGCTCAATAAAAGTATAAGATTACGAAAGCATATGTGACTTTCATAACACCAAGGCCTGGTAATTTTATGGAAGGGATGTTATAATAATTGTAACAGTGAATGAAAAAGCACTGATCAGATATATCATATTTACAATGCATTCATTAAGCAATAAGGATAAACTGAACATGAAAGATGCATGCATGTATAACTGTTACAAAGATAGAAAAATCATGGATTTGTTGCAATAAAATCATTTATTAGAAGAAGAGTAACTTTTTACTTTTGACTTGAGTTAACAATCTCAAAACTGCTCAAAACTTAATTACACATGTACAGACACGGGGTGAGTGCTGCTGTGCATTCATTTGATCAGTTTAATGAGTATTCTTCTCTTGAGCATCAAACTGTGAACACCCTTTTCTATTTTTTTTTTTATTATTATTATTACACATGGTGAGCTGTAGAATAAAAATATACAGGAACCTAAAAGATGATTGGTGAATGGAAAAACATTATTTTGCATTCAGTGCCTTACATTTCTTAATCCAGAGAAAGCAATTGCTTTACCACTATTTTGCCTTTAGCTAGACATTTAATTCTTTACGATTCATGAAATGTAGTTGTGCTGATGAAAATGTCTGTTAAATGGTGAGGATGAAAGTACAAAAAGCACGTTGCCATAATTAGTTTTCTGAAACTCAAGACACAAACACGCCAGAGTTAAAAGCATTGTCTGTGGATGTGCAAGTCCTATAAGTTGCTCACAACATATAATTGCATTTAATTTATATTTAAACTGTTATACTAGAATTTTCAAAGTGTCAGGTTTTGTTACATTTTAAACTATTATTTATGTACTATTTTTAAAAGCATGCTGTACTTCTTTATCTCAGGGAAAAAGACGAAAACGTGCTTAAAAGTAAAATCATAAAAACTCTGGTCTTGTGTTATTTAACTGAGTAAACATGAAGCAACAACATTGTAAATTAATATTGAAAAAAAATAAATCTTGTGTAAAGAAATGAATAAAAAAATCTGCATACTGCAACAAACAGACAATATTATCAAATAACATCAAACTCTTGTTCTTCAGAAGTCCTGGATATCTGCTAACACTTTGGAACAAACTCCTGTTTAAAGGAGAACTGAGGTTAAGTTGTTTCCCATCTGAAGTAAATCAGCAGGTTGTGTTAAAGCAGACACTGATGGGGAAACCACAGACAGTTACTAAATCCCACCAACATGTTCTCACAGCCAGAGGTAAGATCCAGTGATTACAACATATCTCCCTTTCTCTGTGTATTCATTTCATAAAACAAATGCACCATATTACAGCAGCCGCATATGCCTAGACTTTTAAACAAAACATGAGCTTGTGCTGTCTGGCCAATGTTAGGGTTTGAGGCATGAGTGCCAAAGCATTTATATGCTAAATGTTTTAAGTGGTTGTTAGTGTGTTGCTACAGTATGTGACCTTAATATATACATACATACATGACATGATGAGTGGTGTAATGCTATTTCTCCAAATCTGTTCAGATGAAGAAACAAACTCATCTCCATCTTGAATGGCCAGAGGATGAGTACATTTTCAGCAGATTTTCATTTTTGGGTGAACTATTTCTTTAAAGCAATCCAACAGCAGCATACTTCCAAAGGATAGTTTCAGAGTGAGCGTCTCTCTTGCCTCCTTTGAGCTCACTGAATTGTCATTAAAGTTTGGGAGAAATGGCAAAATACAACAAGGTATGACTGGCTCGTTATCTTGTCATTGTAATGATGCTCACATACTGTGTCGTGTTCTCTTCATCACTATTTTGGCTGATTACCTGCAATAATGCTTGCAACAGGTCCACAGATCAGCCTGAATGAGTGGAAGTCGTGGAAATGGACGAAGTAATTACAGAGTAAACACCTCTCTCGTTTAGAGAGCCAAAAGAAAGACTTGAAAAAGACTTGAAATGATGATCTGTGAGTGTGCTTGGTTTAAGAAAGCACTCGGTCGTGTTAAATAAAGCTGCACACCTGCTGTGTTGACAGAGGAACTGATGAGTGATGGTCAAGGTTAGTGAAAAATAACACAAAATATGCTTTTGGAGCTGTTATTGTAGTTATTTAAAAAAAATAAATGCATGAATTTTAATAATAAAAACATTAAACATTTGACTTTTTGTGAATTTTATTAAACATTGTGTTAATGTAAATATATTTAAAATATTTGATTTTAGGATATTGTTGATAATGTACAGTAATGTTCAAAACTTTGGGGTCAGTAAGATTTCAATTGTTCAAAAGTGACTGTTCTATTTCAAATTACTGTTCTTTCATCAAAAAGAGAAAAAAAGAAAAGAAATTACATTTTCCACATACAAAAAAGAGGGAAAAATAATATAAAATAAGCAGCACAACTGTTTTTAACCCTGATAATAGTAAGAAATGTTTCTTGAGCAGCAAATCATGATATCTGAAGGATCATGTGACACTGAAGTCTGGACTGATGAAGCTAAAAATTCAGCTTTGACCACAGGAAAAAAATTAAATGTTAAAGTATTCTAACAATATTTACTGTTATAATATAATATGTAATATTATTGTAGCCTGTTAAATAAATGCAGCTTTAGAACACTTAAGAGACTTCTTTTAAAAGCATGAAAAAACACACACACATTTGAAGGGTATATTAGTGTTAATGTTTTTCCTTAAATCTGAAATTGTGTAAACATGAAAAAAAAAATCTTTCTTTTTGTCTTTCAAAACAAGCTGCTGCAAAGATGTTCTGGGTATTTTCTCATTAGAGCCCATGTCTAAGTCTCTATGGTATTTTGGTATTTTGATGTATCAATCTGTAATTTTTGGCCCAATTTATTGCCTGCCAAGTTTAAATCTTAAGCCAATTACTTAGAAATGTAATGGCTCATCTGTCTGTAACCAGCTGAATGATCTGTAGCACAAACTGTGTGGGAACCCTGACGCTCTTTACCTTACCGGCTTCATGAGAGAGAGCCTCATTCTTACCGGCGCTCAGAGTGGAAATGAGGTTATGATATTTCGCTACAGAAGCGCTCCCTGTCTGTCTCCTCCTGCAGCGCTTGGGTTCAGTGAAGCCCGTCAGCTTCCCCGGAGAGCTACAGATAATGACACCCCTCAGTCTCGTTACATAACAGCCCTCCGCCTCGAACCGGCGGCGGTTTTCGTCATGATATCAGAGCCACCCGTTATATAATCGTGTAGCGTTCCTAATCTTTTATCTTGTGATTTTGACAGGCTGATTACTGACCCTCATTAGCATACAGGCTTCGTTACGTTCCCGCGCACATATCGGCTACTGTGCGTCTGCTTTAGCACATGACTGTCAGAGGACAGTTCAGTCACAGTAGCCAGCAAACACAGTGCTCTAATTGTCACTTTCATACATGTAAACAACTCAGTTTGTCCACGAGGATGATAGATTACCAAAACAGAACAGAAACGACTTCCATAATAATTAATGAATAAAATAAATCATCATTCTGAATAAAACACAACATTCAGTAAGGAAAATGGGTTAATTTTATCCAATAGGAGTTGAAGAGCTTGAAACCAGAAAGGAGTCAGACTTAACACAAGTTTGCTAAAAACTATATCTAAACAGCTATATGACTATTTTGTCATGCATCAATGAATTATTCACAGTAACACCAGGAAAGTTAATTAAGCAAACGTAATGAAGGTTCAAGTTGATTTCATGTTCACTGTTAATGAATATACAGTATAAATGGGAAAAACATAAACTAAATAGGAAATACAGCCATGCTGTGGAGCTCTGGTTTAGACTATAAATTGTTCTTCAAGCCAAGGGTGAACACCTGCTCAGGGCGTAGAGTTAGATGCTAATTGCTTCCATTAATATTCAAGAGGAAGGAACATGAATAATCACTGATACACCTCCGATCTGAACACAAGTCTGATATTTAGACACTGTGCACTAAAAATCAGGGAGGCACGTCTCCAGCGATAGCTTGCATGGGTTGATTGAGCAGTTGCAAATAAAAGTGTCAATGTGGAGTCAGTGCTTCTCCAGGGAAGATTGCCCGAGAGAGAAAATAACTGAGATGTCACCAGCGTTTCCTCTGAAACTCTAAGAGCAAAGACAGGTCAGTTACCATGTCACAGCGTCCGTAATGGGATCGTGGGATCATTGGGGTGCAAGGCTTTTTCATTGTCGGCAACCAAGCTTTATGTTCAAAACACAGTGCGCATAAATCACACACTACTCACTCTTGAAAGTAAAGCTTCCAAAAGAGGGTTTCACAGTAATGCCACTGAAGGACCAATTTTGGTTCCTCAAAGAACCTCTCACTGAAAGTTCTTAAAAGAACTGTTTTTCTTAGTGCGTGAAACATATTTTAACAAAATAAAGAACCATTTTTAACTATAAATAACATTTAATGTGTAATGGAAAGTTTCCATGGATGCTAAAGATTCTTCATGATACCAATAAAGCAGCTTTATTTTCAAGAATGTAAAAAATGAAGCTGTTTTTTTGGCTGAATATTTAAAATTGATGCTTTAACAAGCTCCATATTAAGATGGGGTAGGACTAAAATGGCACATCATCTCATCTCAGTACATTTGATGTGTTTAATTTCGTATCTTAGTTTTGTTGTTTAATTTGAATATTAACATTTCTGGGATTAAGTCAGTCAAACCAGTTTTGAAGTTAACTATGAAGATGAATATCAAAAAGGATTCGTGGACAAGTTTTTTTTTTTTTTTTTTTTGCTGAAGGAAAACAGTGTAAAGGCAAAATTACATTTGGGGTAAGATGAATATTTAATTGAATACATATTGTAATTCAATGGGGTTATTATTTAATATTTCTGTGAGATATGTACATTTTAGACATTTTTACTATTCTTTAAAACCTATAGATTAATTAAGTGAAATCCTTGAATTAAAATTTAGTGTTTCTGTTATTTTAACCATCAGTTAAAATATGGGCAGTTAAATATTTATATATTCTTGTGTATATGTCAGAAAAAAATATACCTTCCACATGACTCTATTTTACTGGGATTCTGCTTTGTCTGTCAGTGGTTAATTATTTAACTAAACTGTCCAAATTCTCTTTTAAATAGAATAGCTAATTTATTTATTGACTGATTAATGTATGTATTTATTTATTTAAATTAAATGACACTAAGAATACATAAGACTATATAAAAATGATACCAAAAGTTACCTCTCAGTGGGCAAATGATGTTGATGTTGAAAAAAGAAAAAAAAAAAAACAGGTCAAATATGCAAGTCAAACTGATGTCAGAAAACATGATGTTGACTTGCGATAAACTGAACATAAAACATTTTGTACTACATATACATTAAATCTATTTCAGTGTGGGATTAACTTCCTCCATCTTACCCTGCGTTCTAGTTAGCAAACAAGGCCATCTGTGCACCGCGGTAATCAGTCATTTTTACTTCACTCGAGTGAAACAATGTCCACATCTTTGGATGATACTCAGAAAAGAATCTCTCAAGATTTCTTTCCCGTGTCATAGATGAACCCCTAACATTGCCATTTTGTCTAAGTCTGCACAACGGCTCAGACAAGTGCACTCCATCTTACACATTGATTTACTGTAGGTTATTCCGGTCTGGAAGTGTGACAAGAATCGATTTTTCTTTGGTTGAGGAGACTATGTGTGAACTGTCAATAACCACAGCTAACTAATCACTTTGCACCCCCACTGTTGGCTAAACAAATTGACTGGACTTGATCAGCTTAAATGACACAAAAACTAGCGTTTTATTGCATCCACCTTACCGACAAACATTTATGAGCCTTAGTGTCAGGAAGAGGACATTGATTTACAGCAGGAAACAGCCCTCCAATGAAGCAGTGAGTCCGGTGTGTGCGTCACACATAATTACAGCTTCTATAAGGAAGGCATCAAAGCACATCCACATCTAATATTTGCATAATATCTTCTTTGTTGCCTGGTTGATTTTTGAAGCCAGCATGGAAACCCTAACATGCTTAGAGTTTGGCAGTTGGTTAAAGAAGAAAAATGCAGTGTGATGGAGCATTTTACTTATAAATGTTCAATTTCTACAGAGAAATAAGTAGTGCAGTCATCTAAAGCTCACTTGAATTTGTTCTAGATCATTAGAATTGACATTTATGTGTCTTGGAGTCTTAAAAAAAGTTTTCAGAACAGCTTTCTTCACTAAGAAATGCTGTCAAGTAAGACACTTTGCAAGGTGCATAACGCATTGCTGTTAACTGTGTGATTTGATACATCGCAAAGTATACATGGTAGTGTCAAACCACATATTCATACTCGCTGCATGATCTGACTCATTGCAAAGCATACATTGCATGGAGCAACACACATATTGCTACTTCATCACTGCATGATCTGACATTGCAAGTATGCATGCTTTTTTGCCCTAATCACTAAATGATCAGAATTGTATATCCAAAACACAGGTTTTTGTTTCGTCTAATTGCAAAGCATATGTTTTACATTCAAAAAGACATATTCCTGATCTGACTCATAAATGCTCTGATGGATACTGTAGCTCTGATATTACATACAAAACATATATTCCTATTCATTGCACGATCTGGCTGAGAGCAAACTTCTGAAAATTTTTAGAAAATGAGGTCTTTTCCAAATAAAGAAAGTTGTGTATTCGTATGGATTATTGTGATGTTTTTATCAGCTGTTTGGACCCTCATTCTGACAGCACCCATTCACTGCAGAGGATCCATTGGTGAGCAAGTGATGCAATGCTGTATTTCTCCAAAACACAAATGATGAATCCATTGATCTGGTTTACGCACATTCTGACCCCTCCATCTGCATGTCACCTCAGAAAGATGCGTCAGACCAGGTGACGTCTTTCCAGTCGTGTGCCATCCAGTTTTGGCCTCCGTTTGCAGCTGTAAACCTGACAGGAGCAGAAGCCAGTGTGGTTTGACAAACATCACAACGCATGAATATTTTAGCTACTCTCGTCATCCTGTCCGCTTCAACCATTCTGAACCCTCATTAAAAAAGCAATTTAGGCAACATAACTGCCACTCAACAGATGGGTGTCACAAGTTTTCTGTAAAAATAAGATGGTTGCGCGATTGATAATATATATAGACACTCACAGCAAGAACTGGCAAATCTGGCACAGACCATGAGGATGAGATGCAATGTGGTGCTTACAGCTGGAGGAAACACAAGAAACACACTGTGACTTTTGATATTGCCCTGCTTTGTTCAGTGACTTGTTATTCCATTTCTTTTTTTATGTTCAATACAAATATTTACATTTACTGGTATTAAAAGCAGTTGAATGTAAGTGTATATTTCTTTTTTTTGCAGAGTTTATATGTAAGCGCCACAGCCACACATTGCTTTTTATATAGATGTGGATTTAATTATGAATTGAAAAAGTGCAATATTTAAATATTACTGAAAACTTTGAAATTGAAAATCCCATAATATTGCTTGACGTGAGTGATGTAATTTCTTGCAATGACTGTTAGTCTTTGAAATGTAAGACGCTGCAATTTTTTGACCATGTAACACTTTTTTCAGTTAATTAATAAACATTCTTAAAAATTATTACTTGAATATCACCGGCACAAATATAACAAGCCAGTTGAGTTGATACTACACCATTTTTTCTTTTTGTTAAGTTACTAAAGATGTCGCTTTCAAATAATTGTTCTTTTGAACTTTATATTTATCAAACAATCCTGAAAAAGTCACGTTTTAAAAAAAATATATATATATATGATGCAGCACCAGTTTTCAAAATAATGTGTCTTAAGCAGCGAATCAGCATATTAGAATGATTTCTGAAGCACCATGTGACACTGAAGCCTGGAGTAATGAAGCTGAAATCACAAAAGATAAACTACATTTTCCCAAACTACTATATGGCTTAATGCACTCATCAAATCACAAAAGGCTGATTTATTTAATGATATAGTCGGTTGTGCTGCATGTTTCAGACGTGCATTTATACACTGAGTGAATATAGCAAACTTGAAAGTAAAAAGACAGGCATTAAACTGATACAGTACACTCCAGGTTTAATATTCCTAAAACAGGTTTTAATTCCCCGACAAACTGCAGGACCAGCAACACTGCTCTACATACAGAAATCAGAGTTCAAGACTGGAAAACACATCCCTCCTGACGTATATTAGGAAAGAAAACATCATTACAGACCATCATTACATTTACAAAAAAAAAAAGATGAAAAAGAGAACTTATGATTTTGTCAACTTAAAAGCATTAAAGCTCAGCATTTCATTATTGTAGGAAGAACTTCCTTCTTCAAAAAGCAAACTGGTCACACATTAAACACGATACCAATCAACCCTTCACAGATGAACACAGAAAAGAACATCCAAGAAGATTTCATTCACGCCTGAAGCGAAGGGTGGATTACTACTGAGGTCAAACCCAAAGGGAGCGTATGACTGTAAGCTCTATAGGGTTATTAGATTGCTTGACTTGAACCATGACAGATGAAAAGAAATAAAGTATCAGACAGAATATTGACCATGTGCACATGTGCACTGCGTACTCCAAAACACACATACACACTCGTGAAGGAAACGCTCCGGTTGTATAAAAGTATTTGACGGTTTGTGAAATGGACATCATGCCCTGCAGGCTTCTGGAAACCAGACGAATCTTTGGCTCACTCATCCGGACACAACAGCTCGGTGGAGAATCCCTCACACTCATGACATTTTCTCAAACACATACACCAGGTATATGCCTACAAAAAGAGAGAGAAGGTTAAGGATGAGGCATCGTGATCTTCCACTGTATATAAAACACACATTATATACCCTTTACAAACCCATATTTAATGTCATCTCATTTCACAAGGACAGCGTATGTTATTACTACCAGGTACAAACCAGAATTAACTTTAATTTTCAATACATGAATTACAAATTAAATGAACGTAATAACTGAACTAAACACAGCAAACATAAAAAAACAAAAACAAACCCAAGTTGTAAACGGCAGCAATTAACTAAATATTTCACTGCAAATAAATACCAAATGCTGCGCACAAACATAAATGTAATAATTTTCAAACAGATCATTTATATGAACCGTCCAAAGTATTTCATAAAATAAACTTTAATATAAAAGTTTGTTATTAAACACTACTGTTCAAAAGATTGGGGTTGATTGTTTTTGAACAATGTCTGTTATGCTCACTGAAGACGCATTTATTTAAATAAAAAATGATAGTAAAAACAGTAGTATTGTGAAATATTGTTACAACTTAAAATAAATGTTTTCTATTTGAACATATGTTAAAATGTAATTTATTCCTGTGATCAAAGCTGAATTTTCCGCATCATTACTCCAGTCTTCAGTGTTACATGATCCTTCAGAAATCATTCTTACCTAATGATTTGCTGCTCAAGAAGCATTTATTGTTTCTATCAATAATGAAAATGTTGATTTTGCTGCTACATACATTTGCAGAAATAAGACTTTTTTTTCAGGATTCTTTGATGGATATTAAGTTTAAAAGAACAGCATTTATTTGAAATAGTTTTTTTTTGTAACATTCTAAATGCCTTTGCCACTTTTAATACATCCTTGTTAAATAAAATCATTAATGTCTTTCACTTTGGAATTGTAGTGTACATAGAAACAGAGATAGGAAAGTTTAGGAGAGTGTGTGTAATAAAATAATTACATTTTGAAATATACCATGGTACTGAATGCAATCCACGTTCATATTAAAAGAATGCCATGATGCTACCATGGTACAGTACGTGAAGAAAAAAAAAATTAATGTAACAACTTGAACTTTTCTGTACGTGTAGTTGCAAGTTAAGTGCTTTTAATTTAATAGTTTTTTTTTCTCTGATGGCCAGCCCACATGCTGTACTTCAGTATGAGAAAACATCAAGTACTTTATCTTAAGATGAAAAGTGATTTCACAGCTGGGGTCTTTAATTTCCTGGCTTGGGTGCATGCAGAGTTTTCAATACAAATGAGTCCATTTGTGTGTTACACTATGAATATTCATGTCCTTTGATGAAAGTCACTATTATCTTAAGATTTTTGTCATGTGAATTCATAAAACCCTTTGAAATTACATTTTTTTTTTCAAGTTAAAACATCTTTCTCTTTCAGAAGACGCAACTAAACACTGATTTCAACAGGAAGAACATCACCACGTACTTGTAGCCTCCCACTCAGACTTGCTCAAGGTCCCCTGTGGAGAAAGAGCAAACCATCAGAACACCGTTAATACAGAGAATACATGCTTAATATTAAATTATTTATAGATATACTATGGCTCACCAGTGGACGTCTGGCAGCAGGATTGGCAGCGATTCTCTTGGCGTGGTCGTACTCCCCCGGACTGTCGGACGCTAGTTGGCCCCTCTCGTCCGGAGGGTATTGCTATGACAACAAGACGACACAAAACTGTTTGATTCTGGCAAAGATAAGGCGGTATTGGTTCAACAGATATCATTATCCACAGATCACTGAGATGAGGCTAGATAAAACCCGCCACTAGGCAGCTGGGATTGCAAGAGAGTCCAATTATAAGTCTGTATGATGTTCTGAGACTGATATTGCTTGTATATGCGGTCGCTAGGGTGCTCTAAATAGTTACTAAGGTGTCTGGACACTGTTACCATAGTGATACTTTTTTAGACTAGTTGCCTGCCGCATCAAAAGAGCCAACCAGCATTAGGGCAGTCAAAATAAAAAATAGAATTTTGAATATTCGTCGAATTTAAAATAAAATTCACATTCGAATGCACAAACATTGCATTTGAATTTTAGGTGTGCGTTAAGGAGGCTGTCTTATCAGTGGTGCACGAGATGCGATGACGATGTAAGTGTCATTGCATTTTAATGTTTTTCTTAGTCTTTCCTTTTTAAGCCACTAGATGCGGCTCTGATGCGTTGTTAACTACAAATTACAAAAGAACATCAATGCGGAGAAGATCTTGTTTACGTCTAAACTGAAACCATGCCGTTCACACAGAACACATATTCCGCGCATTTTCTAAAGGGACATCGTTGCACTCGCGTCTCGCACAAATGAGCCACATGTTTAGAAAGCCATGTAAAATTAATACAAGTTCAACTTTGAAAAAACGTATCTTGAAACTTTATGGCAGTGTTTCCCCCTCCCACTGCAACTCATGTTTTTAAATGAAAAACGTACTCTGTGCGATTGGCTTTTGGCCCTTTGTATTAAAAACCATGCATACAGACATGCTGCTGTTTTGTTTATAGTTGTTTAAGCAACTTAATTATAATCGTTTATAAACATTATTTTAAACATGCACTTTTTCACAGACAGTCCTGTTATCTTATGCTTTGAATAAATGTGCATTAGTAATATTTTGCTCAGTGTGCTCTCTTGTGGCCTCAGGAGAGAAGCCAAAAGAGCTTTTTTTCCCCCTAACTGAAATTATGCATTTTAAATTAGAATATAATTCAAATTTTGATCATATTTAAGTAAAAAATTCGAATTTAGTTTTTCAGCCATTTTGACAGCCCGAACCAGCATGTCTCCATGAGGTTGTGAAGCTGAGATTGCCTTATTCACACACTGCTGTACAGTTCCTAGTTCTGGTTTATGAAGTACCTCAAAGCCATACTCAAGTAAAAGTACAGATATCTCACCAGAAAATGACTTTGGTAGAAGTTGAAGTCACCATTTAGAATATTTTTTCTTTTTCTTTTTTTCTACAGTAGTTTTCTTATCCTATTGCTTGTAATTTGTTTCTTATTCTTATTTAATCACTGACTGTTTACTTGTCTTCAGTGAGCTTGAATTTTTTTTAGGCTAGTATTAGTTTTTAGTGACATGGTGAAAATAACTTTATTTACTCTATCATGATATCAAGGTAAACTGTAATTAGCGTTGCTTATAATAAGTGTACAGGTCAAGCCTTCAACAGCATGCTCCGCGAAGCAGCTTCCCAAACATGAACAAAAACCTACCGCTCTGTAGACGGGGCTTTAGTTAAAATAGAAACATAACGAGTCTTCGGTCGCAGTAATATTACTTTGGTTAAAAATAGCGGATACAAAACGTGTGAGACAGCAGAATGTGTCTATGGTTATTATGGTGTCGATCACCGCAGTTCTGTTCTCTACAGTACACATGAAACCGTAATTAAGGGGATTCAATCCAATATATAAATGCGTTTGTCACTCCTGACACTTCAGAGTGTGTGCGTGGCCAGCGGCTGGCTGCTAGTCCGAGTCAAATTAGCCCAGTTCAGGTCTCTATGAGATTCTGAAATAAGTCCACAGGCTTTTTAGTCCAATTGGTCGAGTTAGCTGGTGATATTTTTACAGAACAATTAACAACAAAGAAATAAAGATGAAAAAAGGAGGCGATCTGGCTTCAGTCTGCTCAAAATCAGGGTCTTTTCTCTGCAGTTCTGGAGCAGTCGTGTTCACGTTAGCACGGGGAGGATAATGGGATCACTGCTGATTGTGAGAGGGATTTCTCTCAGGGAAAAGAGGCTTGAGGAGACATAAATATGCTCAAATTGTGCTAATACGCAGTTATGACAGCTGTGTTTGATTGAGGATCCGTGCTCGTGTGGATACAGTCAATCTGACCGAAAAACACAGCAACGTTCTTAGACACACACACAGGACTAATCAGAAGTATCTGATAAAATTATATAGTTATACAGAAATGCTAGAATTAATTGTCACTTTATAGTCAATAGTCATTTTTATAGTTATAGTAATTGTTATATTTATAGTATTTTATGTTTATAGTCATTTAGCAGATGCTTTTATCCAAAGAAACTTACAAATGAGGACAATGGAAGCAATCAAAATTAACAAAAGAGCAATGATATGCAAGTGCTATAAAACATCTCAGTTAGCTTAACGCAGAACACGTAGCAAGGCTTTTTTTAATTATATTATAAATTAAATTAAACTGATAGAATAGAAAAAGTACAGAGCAAGCTAGTGTTAAAGGCCTTTTTGCTTTTGTTAATTGTATAATAAATAAAAAGAAATCAATAGAATACAAAAAGAATAGAGAAGCAACTATTAAGTTTTTTTTTTTTAAGAAAACAAGCAGTAAACGAAGAGTGCAAGTCTAAAAAGGAAGGTTTTTTTAAGAATAGAATTAGAATAGAAAGTGCTAGAGTTAGAGGATCAAATAGAGATGTGTTTATTTATATATTTATATATTTTTATTTTTATTATAGCATTTTATATTGTTTACTGTTAAATAGATAGTTTTTTTTAGGCAGTAAGAAACGGTATTTAATCAGATTTAAAAGACAAACATTTTTTCTTTTGAATAATGTGCACTGAATAATAACTGAAGAACAGATGCGTATTAAAACTTAAACAAGGCCATTTTGATTCACTAAATATCAAGGACTGTGTAATGTGGATGAAAGATGAAGCATTTTAACTGTAACAATTACATTTCACTGTAATATTTTATCAGTAGAAACATTTTTAAATGTCATTTTGCAGAAAGGGAAAGGGTGAAGATAACCAGTGATGCACAGAAGACAAACACAACCACAGCACGAGTGCAAACTCATATATATATATATACTGTGTACTGCGACTGGAAAAGACAGATCATAGTCTGAGAGACTCTGTTTCAGTCACATCTCACTGACAGTGACTAAATGTGTTCCTGCGTTTTGCATTTGCACAGCAGAGTAATCAATAAAAAAATGTACAGTGAAATTATGGAATAGGAATCGAAACTCCCATAATCAGAATTAGATTAAACTGTGAAGCACACAGAGAAATTATAATTATCAAAGGCTAGTGTCAGTCAGAACAGAGCCACAAACCTCCAGCGCCTGCATCCACTGCATCAGAACCTTATTCTTCTCATCTTTAACCTTCTCCTCAAAGAACTCTTTAAAGGTTTTCTTGTAAACCAGACGCATGTTGTACTTTTTCGCCATTCTGGACAAAACAATAAATAAATAATACAATTAGTAAATTTAAAATACATTATCATTTATGATAGGGCTTTCCTGCCAAACTGGAGAGTGTTTGTTTAAGTCTATAATCTTACAAACAAACTGCGTGTGTTATTAAGGATTTTCTAAAAGCAGAAGAAATCAAGAAGGTGTTCGACATTACAGCACACATTTACAGAGCTGCTGCGCCCTCTGCTGGCACATCAACAATCGTGATGACACCAGGACCACCAGACACTTACTCCTCAAACAGCGGGAAATACACCAGAAACTCTGGGACGTTGACCACCCCCTCCAGACTGAAGTCATACTGACAGCCGAACAGAGGGTAGACTCCCTTCTTCTGGAAGCTCACCCTGAACACTTCATTTCCAAAGCTGTTCGAGTCTGAGGCCTCTAAACGCTTCCTGTGAATCAGGAGATCAAAATATTAAAACACATTGTGAAACAACCATTTATCATCTTGAATGAATGCTGTTTTGAGGCTTTTCCGCTTTAGAAAGAGAAAGAGAAAAAAAAAAATCAAATGTATTTGGTCAGGTTGACAAAATTACAACATTTACAGTTATTTGGTTGGCATTGTGAACACAACTGTGAATAGTGCAAGGATTTTTGAGATTTTAATTTGACTATCATGACAGAGATATTTTAAAAGCATCTCTGATTTCGACTGTGTTGGGAAGTTCAATTTATTTCCATTAAGAAGGTAAACTGTCTATTTTAAAACGCAAATTTAATTGTTTTGTAACGCAAACTAAAAAAAATGAAAAAAAAAAAAAAAATGTTCTAGAGCCTTAAAAACATATATGTGTCAAACTATTAAATATAATTATTTCAGCCAAAGACCAAGAGTGTCTTATTTATTTTACTGTTTTTATTATTGTTTTAATTACTAGATGTATTTTCTATCCATAATGTAGAAATAGGTACACTACTGTTCAAAAGTTAAAAAAAAATAAATAAATCAAATCAACATTTTTATTAAACAGCAATGCATTCAACTGATCAAATATGACAGCAATGACATGTATAATGTTGTGAAAGGTTTCTATTTCAAATAAATGCTGTTCTTTTGACGTTCATTCATCAAAGAATCCTGAAACGGTTTCCACAAAAATATGAAGCAGCACAACACGGATGATAATAATAATAATAAATGTTTTTTGAGCAGCAAAGCAGCATATTAGAATGATTTCTGAAGGATCCTGTGACACTGAAGACTGGAGTAAAGATCCTGAAAATTCAGCTTTGATCACAGAAATACACTACATTTCAAAATATATATCAATAGAAATCAGATATGTTGAATAGTTCGAATACTTTGAGAACTGTAGTGTAAACACAGAGACGTTACACATATATACACATCACAATTAGCCCAGCCTTAGAGCACCTTGTGCCTTATCTAAACAGAAAGAACTATCAATATAATAGTAAGAGTGTGTGTGTGTGTGTGTGTGTGTGTGTGTGTGTGTGTGTGTGTGTGAGATCTTACACCATCTCATATGCATCTGGAGTGGTTCCGATGAAGAATCCTCCCGGCCGCAGTCTCTCACAGGCGTTTCTCAGCATAGTGTCAGCCTGCTGTTCGCTCTCAAACGAATAATGACACACAAACTGACAGCTGCACACGTCAAACCGCAGCTCAGGGTCTCGCAGCTTCCCAGACAGCAGCTCCTGAGACAGACAGACAAGAGAGAGAGTGCGGCCCTGTACTGTCACGTACTCCATGATGCGCACTGACTTTTGTCTTTCTTCCTTTTGACAATGAGCGAGTGCCTCTAGCAAGCGAAACAGCAGGTGAAGTGTGTGATCTGTGCGATGCTCGTACCCTGCTGCAGTCTGCGGTGATGAACTGGGCTGAGAAGGTGCGGTCGTTTGGGTGACCCCTCCGTCTCATGTCATTATAGCGCTGCTGACACTGCTCGATGGACACAGCAGCGATATCTGAAGTACAAACACAAATGATTCACAGTATAACACATTTAAAGTAGTGCAGAAATAGAGCACTGGCATGCATGTAGGCCCTCTTTACACCTGCTATGAACATCACTGAATAATTGTGTCAATCCTCATTTGTCTCAAGTAGTGCTCGGTTATTTTTATTTATTTTTTTTTCTATTACCAGCTTCCAGTTCCTAAAGATACTCTAAAACAAGAAAAGTGTATTTTTAGAAGTATTACAGCTCTATATCCACTTGGCTGCTATGACGTATTCATTGTGTTTGTTACAGTGTCTACTCTACCCAAGTAAAAAAAAAAAAAAAAAAAAAATCAAGTATGAAGAGGACTGTGTAGTTACCTGCACACACCAGTTTATCAATACGTCCTTTCTTCCATTTGAGGAGGTCTCCTCCTTTTCCACAGCCCAGGTCCAGCACGGTCACCTCTCTCCGTCTTTCCTTCACCTTGTCCAGGATCTCCGCTGAAGACCAACACACAGACCTCAGAACAACAACTCTGTGAGACCCTGCTTGCCATTCCACTCAGCTGAGATGATTACCATCTGAACCAAGCACACTGCCTCCTGAAACATGACCGTGCTGCTGCTCACCTATGAGGACACTCTTCAGCCAGTTGTTGAAGTTGCGCATGTGGACTATCCTGCTTTTATTGCGCTCTGCCAGGCCACACTCCTGGAGTTTGTTGTAATGTGTGGCCACCTTCTGACTGTGTAACGATTCCTCTGTGACCTGCAAAACAAAAAACAACACTCAAACTGAGCAGAGGAGATCAGGGCAAGACGACACACACTGGAACGTTAAAAATGCTTGTTTTCTTTTGGATACAAATTTACCCAACTATGACTTCTGCTGCTGAGAGCCACAGGAATATGAAGAGAGCTACTGAGCACTTTATATATTTCATGCATTTCATGAATACATATATGTTGAAGAATGTGTTTGTTTGTTTATTATTACATCACTTGTTCACCAGTGGATGCTTTGCAGTGAATGGGTGCCGTCAGAATGAGATTCCCAACAGCTGATAAAAACATCACAAGTAACCCACACCCCTCCAGTCCATCAGTTAATGACTAAAACCTGCATGTTTCTAAGAAAAAAAATGCATCATGAAGACATTTTAACTTCAAATGGTCGCTTCTGGTCAATATGAGTCCATAATCCGTAATAACTAGGACAGGTAAGCAATTGAAATTGTTCATCTAATTAATTACATGGTGATGATTATTTAATCGAATTAATCACACATCAAATTTGGCTGAAAAATTACTCCCAAAAGATAGTCATTGTTGTGTAAAGCATCAAACAGACATTACAAAAAGTAGCTTTAGCAAAAAAAAAAAAATTGTTTGATAAAATGTATTACATTACATATACTTTTGGACCATGAGGGTGAGTAAATGATGACACAATTGTCATTTTTGGGTGGGTGAACTATACCTTTAATAATTTATTTCATTTAATATTACTACTATTGAAATTATTTCTTTAATGAAATGTTACTCTAAATAATAAACTGAAACTGCTGGTAGGTGGTGGTAAACGTCTTAATGATCGAGTCATTTATTCATTCACTTGATTCGTTCAAATGGCTGATTCATTCAGGAGTGAAGTTCTTTATGAATGGTTCACTGATAAATCAGGCTTGTTCGGTTTGAAGCGGGTCACCACCATCAGACCGATCGGTGTCTGACATCAGAGACGACTGCATGCTTTTGAATCGCTCTCGTGGTGTACTCTGATGTCACACACCGATCGATCCGTGCAGCACCATTTCAGATCTAACGCGCCTATGGTTCACTCAATTCATTTGAAACGTACATTAAGAAATGAAATGCCGCTGTGTGTTGCTCAGAGACGAACAGTTCTGCTTCGTCTTTATATTTCTGTTGGCAAAACTGAGCAAAACAGACAACATTGTGTATAAAATATTAACTTCTTACCTACTGAACTGTTACTTCACTATATGATGTAAATACGAGACAAAAACAGGGGCCTTTTTGCCCCATATCTTGAACTTTAGGGACATTCTAACTACGTTCTCTAGGCTCCATCACGCAGGGAGTTGTTGTCCTGCCTCATATCTGTCATCAATCAACTGTATGAAATGTCAATGTATGTAATAACACTTCCTCCAGTGGAAAAGTCCATCTCCTGTTGTTCCTCTCACATCAAAATCCACCAATATATTTGTTTAGAACGGTTTTGGCCGGGTTTTTAATTTTTTTTGATCTGTGCATATTTCTCTCCTGATTCAGACGAGAGTACTTTTTCACTGGAGGAAGCAATAGTATGGATAGAGAACTATTTTAACAACAAATTTTCATTAAAACGCCTTAATGGTGGATTTGTTTATGCGCAACATTTCTCTTCACAAGATATTAACTGATGGATTGGAGAGGTGTGGATTATTGTGGTGTTTTTATCAGCTTTTTGGACTCTCATTCTGACGGCACCCATTCACTGCAGAGCATCCATTGCTGAGCAAGTGAAGAAACGCTACATTTCTCCAAATCTGTTCCCGTGAAGAAACCAACTCTTCTACAGCTAGGATGGCCTGAGGGTGAGCACATTTTCAGAATATTTAAATTTTTGGGTGAACTATTTGTGCTGGGTTTGATGATTTTTCCTGGAAGAGTGATTTTTTTGGTGAACGTCCCAACGTCTCTTCATCGATGAGGAAGATGAGGATGAAGTTGAAGTCTGGGAAGCATCGAAAGCTGATCCTACGCTGTCCTGGTCGACATCTCGATCAGCATATTTACTGTCCGCTTCAATCAATCCTTTGAACACACAAGCAGCGCATTAGTATTTAGGTAACAAAATATACATTCGCCTTTTAAATATAGCACTGGACCACAGAGGGGAAAAACACATTTTTAAGGGAAAAAAATGTATATTTATATAAATGAAGTGTATGAAGTCAGATTAAAGTAGCGTGGATAACAAGAGCTTATGTCAAGCGCCATCTGCACGTGCTTTCATCTGCTCAGAGACTGACTGAGACTGCTTGGACTTCGAAAGAGACAAACATTATACATCAGCCTAAGAGTGCGTGTCCTCAACAGCATGAGTGTGTAGCGCACATCGCTGAAGACTGAATCAAAGGAGCTGCACTCACTTGAGTTTTGCGCCATCATGTATCCACGAGCAGCGCTCTTCACGGATCTTCACTGCAGTATTTGTTATGAGAGACGCGCCGCAGCGCCGCCTACAGGACCGGCGTCTACAGCGGCACTAGTGTACATGCCTCTTCTTGCTGCCTTTTTGCCAATAATTTTTAAAATAAGTATATGGAACTAAATGCAATATAGAACGATAGAAGCGTTTTAAACATTTCACATCACGTCACTGTGTAGCACGTGTATTCCAGCGCCTCTAGTTGGATCTCCAACATATGAAACTAAGGAAACACATAAGGAAAAAGACATTACCTATTATTTAGCAAGCCTGTAACCACCTAAATCATTTTTTAAATGCATTTTTTGGCAAATCCAGGTGATTTACCATAGAAATATGATGTTTTTAGGCGTGCATGACTGTTGTAGCGCCAGCTGTTGTGCGATCTCTCTGAAACTTTGCATGCTTGTTTAGAATCACCTTTCGCATGTGCTCAGTGGGTTTTGTGAAGTTTTGAGTTTTTGTTTAGGCTTTATAGGCTTTTGGGCATATTTGGACAGACCCCTTTTCTAAAGGACTCTGCCATAGTTTCAAAAAGGGTAAATTTCCACATGTTTTTGCTAATTATTGACCTAGAGAGTGCAGAGAATTGCACTGTGGTGTTTTTTTCTTGAAAAACCTAGGACTAGTTCCCTAAATTAGCTTTTTTTCACATCTTCTCAATCATTTAAAAAACAGTTTGATTGACAGCAGTGGTTCTGGAGACAAAGTTGTTCTGAACGAGGAGATACGATATGAATATCACGTGCAATCGTTTATGACCTCAAAAAACGCGATTTTTTCATTGTGCATTCCAATAAATCTCAATCAAAATGCAGTTGGGTTATTTTGATTAGGTAAAAAAATACAGCTAACTATCAATAACACAATAAAACACAGTTTTAAAAATGGAGCTATCTGTTTTTGCAACTCTTCATATATACTTAGATATTGTGATATTAATATTTAATTATTTATTTCACTATTAACTTTTTCACAGTCTTTAAAAGTTACAAACATTTCTCCATATTTAATACATTGTGCGTCTCACTCTCTCTCTCTCTCTCTCTCTCTCTCTCTCTCTTTATATATATATATATATATTTAAAAAACATGAAAACAGGCAAATCCGGGCTATATATTAGGTTAACATTACATTTACATTAAGTCATTTAGCAGACGCTTTTATCCAACGCGACTTACAAATGAGGACATTGACAATATATTCATTATATAACGTTATATTATATATTATAACATTTTACATAGTATATTAGTGGCGTATATTCAGTGTATGCCGTTCATAAGCACGTGCAAAGACCAATCTTTCGCGACTCTGCGATGCATTCTGGGAAATGTAGTTCCACAGAGACTTTGCCTCAGTTCTCACCAGCACGACTGTACTACATTACCCAGAACACAGTGCGCGCGCAGTTACCATGTCTGGTCTGCGCTCTCAGAGTGACAGAAGGGACGTGAATAAAATGTGTTAGTGGTGGGGAGATTACATCATGCCGGACTTATTCACTCATGTATGTAGCTGTGCATATTTCCGATGACCGTTTGTGTATGTTTAGACACAGGACGAGTGAAATGTTGATTAGTTTATCAACACATCAGTCAGTACACATCCCTTAGCAAAGCTAGCTGACTCTCGTTTGGTGACTATCCTAACACTAAACCCAAGTTGATACTAAACACTTGAGTTTTAAATACGATTGCTTTAGGAGGCCAGTCTAGAAAGTTTCTTTCTAAATGTGTCTGAGCATGTCCAGCTAATGTATTTCTTTAATGTTTTCTTGAGGCGTTGAACCAGCACCAGTGACGTCACTATTGATGGGATATTGAAGGTAGGAAAAATATTTCACGACAACTGATGTGATATTTATTATCAAATCTACAGGGTTTGTCTGTTTTCAACCAAAGGATAAGTGAAATTACATGCTTCAAATAAAATCAGACGTAAACACGTTGTAATGTACGTTAAGAAATATGGACAATTCTTGGACAAAATATGGACGTACTCTTGAAAAGTAAAGTAAATATTAATAAACGTTATGAATGTAAATATATGTGCTTCAGATATCAGTGTAATACCAAAAGTAAATTGCGGCACATTATTATTATTATTATTGTTTTATTATTTTAAATAATTATTATTTTAAAATAATTTTATTGTTTTATTATTCTATTATTTTAAATAATAGCAACAAATGGTCAGATAACATTTGTTTTTCAAGTTGAATTGAAAATCTGCACAATTTACAATTTGTGTTTTGTAAATATTTAATAGCAGCAGCACTCGGGCTAACATGAACTACTAATATTGAAAATTAAAACAATTTCATAATTTAAAATAATTCAATCAGCATTTTGAGCTTGTATTAACTTTTTTTTTTATTATTCTTTTTTAAGTAACCCAGAAATAGTGCAGAATTTTTCCATTGATAATGTTGTTTCCTGTTTTTAAAAAATACTTTTATCAAAACAAATAAATACATTAATTATGTTTGTTCTTTTTTAATTATTTTTTTTAATTCCTTAAAACATTTCTGGGTTTAAATAAAATAGTAATAATAATAATATTAATTTTAGTAGTCTAGTGCTGTCAAATGATTAATCGCACCCAAAATAAATGTTTTTGTTTACATTATATGTGTGTGTGTTCTGTGTATATTTATTAAGTATATAAAAATACACACACATGCGGTATATATTTTGAAAATATTTACATGTCTATAATTATATTCATATAATTTATATTATAAATAAATAAATATAATAAAAAAATTTCTGAAATATATACATGCATTTGTGTGTATTTATATATACATAATAAATATACACAGTACACACACACACACATATAATGTAAACAAAACATTTTATTTTGGACAGGATTAATCATTTTACCACTAAAGACCCCGCTGTGTATTGCGCACCTCATACTACTGACCTGATCTGTTCATATCTTAGAGGATCTTCTTCAGAGCCATTTGTGAATTTGTCTTCTTTACTGTGTGTTTCTGTCAGGCCCCTGTCAGACTGTGGTCTTGTTTCTCTGTTTGCAGACGGCCGGGAGCAGAAGCTTGTTTGGGATGCAGCGGTTAGTGTGCGCTAGAGTCCCGCTGCAGATCAGTGGTGCGTCCTGCAGCCGTCCCACACAGATGCTGGCTCCCGCGGCCCGCGGCTGCTGGACACGTCTGCGCTCCGGCTCTCCGGCCTCTCAGAGGAACAGCAGCAGAGAGCATCCAGGGCAGGAGGATCCGGACCCTCTGCAGGACAAATCCATCGGCCTCATGCAGAGATTCAAGAAAACCTTTAAGCAGTACGGCAAAGTCATGATCCCTGTGCACCTGCTGACCTCTACAGTGTGGTTCGGCACTTTTTACTACGCTGCAATGAAGTGAGTAGATGATGGATCACAGTTATGTCAGTTTAGGTCCGAAGCTAATATGGATGCTCCGATACTTAACTCGTTAATCAAAGATCACGGAAGAAATCAAAAAATAAATAAATAAATAGTAATGATGATTAGCTATGGGTTATTTAATAACTGATTATTGTAGGAGAGGTGGGGTTGATCTGTTAAACAGGTGTGTGTGTGTGTGTGTGTGTGGGGTGGGGGTGAGGTAGGTTGGTAATTTTGGTTCTGCTCTGTCACTGAATGTGTATGGCGTGTGGTGGATCGAGGTAAATAACACACTGGAATGTTTACTCTGCATCACATCTGGCTGAATGTGGGTCACCACTGTCTAGACGTCTGAGAAATGTGGGAGGAGGTAATGGATGCTGTTTCATTCGGCATGAGCTCACTCTGCAGAGAAGACAGGACCAGGGTTATCAGTTTGTCTTCATCTCCTTGCGTGTCTTCACTGCCTTTAGCTCATATTAAAGATGTCGAAATGTAACATTTTTGATTCTTATGTCAAGTATTACATTTTAAAGTAGATATTTCAATGTCTTTATAAAATGAAAAACTGGATTTTTACTTTTTTATTTCTATTGAAAAATGCTTTAAATACTTGGCCCTGTTCAAACCTCAGTATCAGGGTTATTATTATTAACTGAAGCTATTAAAACATTTTTGTTAATTGAAAGAAAGATCAAATAAAATATAGATATTAAATGAAAAATGTACTTCAGTTAGTTGTTAAACGCAACATTTCTCATTCAGATTATTAACCTAAAATTAAACTAAAACTGAAATAAAAATAAATGAAACCTAAATCAAATAAAAAAATAAAAATGCACTTAAAATAAAAGCTATTCAAAAATATATCTAAAAATTAATAAAAACTATAATGGTGTATAAATACAGTAATAGTAAAAAAAAAAAAAAAAAAAAAACACTGCTCAGTATAACAAATATTACTAAAAGACTAGATTCAGGATTTTATAACGACCATCCCCAATCACTTTTCATAAAGTTCCACTCATTACATTGATGTGCTGTTTTATATTAACAAATTGTCTTAAGAATCTTTTTATTCTTAAAAGGATAGTTCACCCAAATAAAAAAATTCAGTCATCATTTTACTCACCCTCAAGCCTTTTCAAACTTTCTGTGCAACACAAAATAAGATTATTTATTTATCTGTCTATACAATAGAGGTCAGTGTTTGGTTACTAACATGTGTTTCTCTGTGGAACACAAAAGAAGATATTGTGAAGAAAGTGATTTAGGTTTGGACTGATATGAGGGTGAAACAATGAGGACTGAATGTTCATATTTGGACAGCTTCTCTTATGAAAGAGATGGTATGTCTTGTTATGCTCCCTCTCTTGTTTTGGTTTGTAGAGGAGTCAGTTTGGTGCCATTTCTTGAGTATGTTGGGTTTCCTGACAAGGTGGTGAAACTCCTGGAGAATTCCCAGAGTGGCTACGCACTGACCGCTTACGCCATGTTCAAGGTGGGCTAACGGCGTTGGTTTTTAATGAATTAATGGTTTAAAAATAATTTACTAGTGTGTTGATTTTCTGATTTACAAATTGGAACAAAATGATACAAATGAACTTCTATAGAACTTTAAGGATGGTTAATATCACGAAGATCAAAGCATAATCAAGGCGATTTACTGTAGTTTCAGTTTTTCCTAAAGAATTTGCACCTTGTAAAACTGAATAGAGACTTGAAATAAAATGTATTTTCAGGCACAGTATCTTTTTTTTTTATCTGCACCGCAGCACATCTGAAATAATTTCATTAGAATGTCACTGACCTCAAACTCATCACTTACTTCATGAACAAACTCCATTTCAGTTCACTCTTAAAAATAAAGCTTTCAAAAGTAAGTTTTCACAGTGAGGCCACAGAAGAACCATTTTTGGTTCCTCAAAGAACTTTTCAGTTAACAGTTTTTAAAGGGTTAGTTCACCCAAAAATGAAAATTCTGTCATGAATTACTCACCCTCATGTCGTTCCAAACCCGTAAGAGCTTCGTTCATCTTCACAACACAAATTAAGATATTTTTTGATGAAATCTGAGAGCTTTCTGACCCTTCATAGACAGCAAGGGTCCAAACACGATCAAGGCTCAGAAATCAGGGGTTCAACCGTAATTTTACGAAGCTACGAGAATATTTTTTCTGATCAAAGAAAACAAAAATAAGCTACTTTATTCAACAATTTGTCTCCTCTGCATCACCCTAGCGCCATTTCAGAGAGTGTCAGATACGTAAACAATGTATGTACAAGGATACACTGTTTATGTTGTTTATGCTTTGATCCGAACGTAAACAACACATCCGCGTACATACGTTGTTTACGTATCTGACACTCTCGAAAATGGTGCTATAGGGTGACGCAGAGGAGACGAATTGTAGAATAAAGTTACTTTTGTTTTCTTTGTGCACAAAAAGTATTCTCATAGAGTTATTTATAATTATTTTAAAGATGTCCTTGATACGCTTCTGAGCCTTGATCGTGTAAGAATCCTTGCTGTCTATGGTGGGTCAGAGAGCCCTCAGATTTCATCAAAAATATCTTAATTTGTGTTCTGAAGATGAACGAAGGTCTTACAGGTTTAGAACGACATGAGGGTGAGTAATTAATGACAGAGTTTTGATTTTTGGGTGAACTATCCCTTTAAAATAAACTTCTTTTTTTTCTTAGTGTGAAGAACATTTTGATATTCTAAAAACCTTTTTCTACTATTAAGAGCCTTGTGTGAAATTAAAAGGTTCCATGGATGTTAAAAGCTCTTTATGGAACCATAGATTCCAAGAAAGAACTCTGAGTGTTCTACAAGTTGATGTGACATTGGTTTGATGTTGTCTGCTCTCCTGAAGTCGCCACACCCGCGCGCTACACGGTGACTCTCGGGGGAACGTCGCTGTCCGTGAAGTACCTGAGGGAGCACGGGTACATGTCCACCCCTCCACCCGTGAAGGAATACTTGCAGGAGAAGATGGAGGAGACCAAAGAGAGGATCTCTGGGAAAATGGAGGAGACCAAGGATCGTATATCCGAGAGGATGGAGGAAACGAAAGACAAGTTCACAGAAAAACTTCAAGAACCCCACAAAGTGTCTTTCCGAAAAAAGAAGGAATAGGTTTATAGGCTTACAAAAGGTCTCAAAGTGACTCTCCCTCTCCATAATGTCATTAAGATTCATGTTATTTAACATTCTTAAGGAAAGCAATGTGTCTTAAGCACATACAGTATAAAGTAGTATGTAGGCTGTAACTGTTCACAAAATCGGCTAAACTATAAGATTATGACCATATAAATTTTGGACTCTACTTGAAGTGTTTTTAACAGATGAGAGTGAGAGTATGTTTTCTAAAGAGACCGGCAGGTGTAATGTGCCCCACATCACATATGTAATACTTTGTTCATGTAACAACATAGCACTGCCTCTTTCAATTCTTGCATTTGTAAAATGTTATTTAAATTAAGGATTCTAAATGGCACAGACTTGTCACATACATAACTGAAAATGAAATGGTTATGTTATAAAATCTTGAATTGTTTGTAACTTGGTATTATGCAAAACGGTGTCATCCGAAGCTGTAAGTGTACATTAAGATGTAATACAGTGCTGTAAATACAGTGGCGGAAATAGTGCTGACATTCATTCTGCAAATCGTCAACAGTCTTTACGTCTTGTTTCCAATTCAGTGCATTCCCGCCATATTCATGCGTTTTATTTATGTGAGCTCATTTTCAGTTGTTAATCATTGAATTGATTATTCGCCAGTAAACATGTCTGCTGGTGAAGCACTTGGGTCTGATGAGATTGTGAGGCCTTTTTTGTATGTTGATGGATCTTCGGCTGTCAACAGTCATTGCTTCATTGCTGTCAACAAACATATAAATCATTCAGATCAGCTCTGGTTTTAGAGGTAAATCCACCTTTGTTCCCTTTAAAAACAGAAATGCTTCTTTGGATACTTATTGTAGGCTTGTAGAAAGTGATGTTGTATCTATTAAAATCTAAAAGACAGTATAAACTTGCACATAATTTGACGGATGAAAATATAATTTGACATTATTTGAATTGGAATCTTTGGTCTATAGTTATTCAAAGTGCTGACAAAGGTGGAGCAGTGGTTATTTTTGATTGACAAAACTATGAATTTGAAATTCAGAGACAACTTTCTAATTAATTTCTTTATTAAAAAAAAAAAATGAGTATGAATCCTTTGGCTCATTACAAAACATCTGTACACAATACTTTAAAACTCTTCGTTGATTCAGGTTTGTTGGCAAAAAATGAATAGGAGTGTGTGTTGAGCATCCGATTACACTGGTACTATACACGCTGCATAAAATTCATAAACCTTATAGGGATATCCCTTCTGGGAGACCCATAGTGGCAGCAATCGGGTCACTTACAGAAAAAAATGTGGCTTTCGTTGATTTCCATTTACATCCTTTAGTCACGTCTTTACCTTCTTATATTAGAGACACAATGGATTTTATTGAAGTAATTAATAATGTGACATTACCTGATTGTCCTGTCCTTTAAGTCACCATGGATGTTGAATCGCTTTACACCAATGTTCCATTTCAGGAAGGGCTAGAGGAAATTGAATTTTTTCTTGATAAACGTCCTTGTCAGGTTCCAAGTACTGCATGTTTGAGTGATTTGGCAAAATAGGTGCTTTCACATAATTTTTTATTTGGGTCAGATTACTATTTGCAGATCTCAGGGGTCAGCATGGGTTCTAAGATGGCCTCAAGTTTCGCATCTTTAGTTTGTGGGTTGTTTGAACATCAGTTTGTGTTAAATCCTGGGACCAATGATTTCTTGAGCCACATTGTTCTATGGAAACAATACATTGTTGATGTTTTTTTTTTGTTTTTTTTTAGTATGGAGTGGCACTGATTCTGAGCTACTAGAGTTTCATAGTCTGGTTAATAACAATTGTAGTGCGTTGAAATTTACGATGGAATTTCATCAAGAGAAAATACATTTTTTGGACGTGCTTGTTCTTCGCACTGCATCAGGCATAGAAACTACTTTGTATCACAAACCAGCTGACCGAAACACTATTACACGGACAATCTTATCATCCTGTCATTAAAGCGTTTGTTACCAATTTCCCAATTTAGTCGTGTTCGCCGTATTTGTAGTAGTTATGAAGATTTTCAACAGCAATCACAATTTTTTTCAGTCTGCAGTGTCTTTTTAAAGACATGTCACGACAAGAGAGTCTTGTTAAAAAAAAAAAAAAAATTTGACCGTCCTGTTAATTGTTATATCCAATTTTCGCCTGTTTAGAAGGATATTGATAACGTTTTATTGAAACATTGGCACATTGTGGAGAGTGATCCCAACCTCAAGAAATGTTTTGACAAACCACCTCCTTTAGTGTATAAGAAAACACCTAATCTCCAAAATATTTTGGTTGGAGCTGATTTGAAACCTGCTCCTCATTTTTTGAACAAAATACCACATGGGAATTACAGATGTGGTAACCCTGCTGAAATAACCAGCATATGCTGGTTAGGTATGTTTTGACGCTGGGATGCTGGTTTATGCTGGTCCTTTTGCAGGTTTATGCTGGTCCTTTGCTGGTTTTTGCTGGTCCTTTGCTGGTTTATGCTGGTCCTTTGCTGGTTTATGTTGGTCCTTTTACTGGTTTATGCTGTCATGTGCTGGTTTATGCTGGTCATGTGCTGGTCCTTTTGCTGGTTTATGATGGTCCTTTTGCTGGTTTATGATGGTCCTTTGCTGGTTTATGCACCCAGTTGAGATTGATGTGCATGCTCCTGCCTGCTTCTTGCTAATGAATTGAGAAAATTTACACGAAAAACTCTTTCATTATGCTGTACATATAATTTCCCTTTGACGATGGTAAATTACGTTTTATTTTAAAAATTAATTAGAAATATTAAATATGACTGTTTTGTTGAAAATACTCTTGTATAAATTGTACCTCTGAAGTTTTGTCTAAAAAAAGCTTTATATCTTATAAAGGGGGATACTCCACCCCAAAATGAAAATTTTGTCATTAATCACTTACACTCATGTCGTTCCAAACCCGTAAAAGCTCGGAACACAATTTAAGATATTTTGGATGAAAACTGTGAGGCTTGTGACTGTCCCATAGACTGCCATGTAAAATACACTGTCAAGGTCCAGAAAAGTATGAAAAGCATCGTCGGAATTCTCCATCTGCGGCGCGGCTGACACAGAAGATCGTAAGCTGTGCGTTCAGCTCATATTCTCCGAAATGGTGCTATGCTGATGTGGAGAAACACAGAGGAGATGAATCGTTGAATAAAGTCGTTATTTTTGTTTTATTCGTGTACAGTACGTATTGTTGTCACTTCATAACGTTACGGTTGAATCACTGGTGGCAGATGGACTTTTCTGATGATGCTTTTCATACTTTCCTGGACCTCGACAGTGTTATTTACTTGGCAGTCTATGGGACAGTCACAAGCCTCCCGGTTTTCATCCAAAATATTTTAATTGTGTTCCAAGCTTTTACGGGTTTGGAATAGCATGGGGGTAAGTGATTAATGACAAAATTTTCATTTTGGGGTGGAGTATCCTTGTAAGATATACTTAGTATTTTTTTTTATCAAAATATTGGGTAATGGAAAAATTATACTGATCAGTTTCAAGAACTACTTCCCAGCCAACATTCTATCATGGGGCCCATGTGGGCCCCACATGGGCCGTAAATATGGGGCCTACATGGGTTTGTCCATGGGTTCCATGTGGGCCCCATCTGAATTAGCCCATATGAATCTCATATGGGGCCTGACTGGGGCTAATGTGGGGCCCAACTGGGCAACACACATAAGACCCATATTGGTCCCACTTATGACCCAGCCAACAAAGCAAAGGTGGGGCCTGACTGGGGCTAACGTGGGGCCCAACTGGGCAACACACATAAGACCCATATTGGTCCCACTTATGACCCAGCCAACAAAGCAAAGGTGGGGCCTGACTGGGGCTAATGTGGGGCCCAACTGGGCAACACACATAAGACCCATATTGGTCCCACTTATGACCCAGATAACAAAGCAAATGTGGTGCCAATGTGGGCCCCATATGGGCTGTAAACATGGGGCCTAGATGGGTTTGTCTGCGGGTTCCATGTGGGCCCTGTATGAATTAGCCCATATAAATCTCATATAGAACCTAAGTGGGGCCCAACTGGGCAACATTCATAATCATATGTCTGCTTACAATATACATCTGCTTGAATATTCCACTGTTCATTTATCTACAAAATCACAAAACATTAAAATGTGCAATTAAAAAAAAAAAAATCAGATATTAAAATGTAAAAGTTCAGTATATCAAATACTTTATTATAATTCAGACATTTTCAATAAAACTTCAAGTTTTTGTAAAATGTTAAACACCAAGATTAGCAGTTTATTTTAAAACAGGTTGATACTATCCCAACGGATGGTTTTACATAACCAAACTTATGTAATATAAAAAAATATTACTAATAAAAAAATGAAAACAGTCAAGAAATGAAAACTTTGACATTACGCACCCTCATGTTACTCCAGACCCATTAGGGATGTTCATTTCGGTTATTTTTCCAAACCGACAACCGACGCTCGTTAACCGATTATTAACCATTAACCAACAATATTATTTTAAATTAGAATTGAATTAAATTAGAAGTGTCTGTGACCCATTAAAAATACTAACATTTGTTTCCCGGGGAATTATTTTTACATGCGCAAAAAGCAACAAACAACTGAACATGGGGATTCACATGGTCTTCACATCACACACCTGCTTCGCTTCTGCGAGCAGAGAAAAACATAATAAAGCTAGGCTATATATAGCAAATAAACAGGCCTATACGAGAAATATATTTTTACTTGAATAATAAATTATGAAAATGAATGAAAAATGCAGTTTGGTTCATTTTTGTGCTGCGCGAAAGGAAATGGACAGCAGAAAGCGACATCCTATTTTTCTTTAGGCTTATTTTACGCACAAAGATTTGCTTTTTAATTGTGAATGTACACAAATAAAGGCAAACCGTTTACAGTTCTGATTATCTTTATGACTAAAAGGAAAAGTTGCTTCCACTGTTAGAAGGGAAAAACTCAAGTGATTGTGCTGGTGCAGCATGCGTGCACAAAGTTAAGCTTTGCTACTTTGACAATGCAGCCTGTATATTATCATAATAAAATACAGTCAGTCAAACGTATGGAGAAAAAAACACACTGCTCAGTTAAAATATGTAATAAAATCTGTGCTGTTAAGTGTTATCACCGCACCGCCATGATGTTATGCAAAACATTTTGTTTTACATGGATATTGTAACATGAGTGAAGTAGGCTTTAATGAATAATAATTTGGCATTCAAATACATCGCGAATACGGAAATATTTGATTTTGTGTCAAATGAGAGACCCAACACTGGTTTCAGTTTCGTTTTGGCTTGTCATTAATGTTGCTATAACCTTTTATAGGCTATTTTTTATCATTGTTCTTTTTTAAATAGGATATTGTTAATTGAAAGGATTTGTTGTGGATTGAGGGGAACTAAAATAGCATAACTATGTTTACAGTGTTTATTATAATGTTTGTAAACATTTTTGGTCGCATTAGGCCTATTTCTGAATGAAATAATAAAATACGACTTATTAATAGGCTACAGCGATGTTTTTTTCCCTTTAAAAGCAAAAAACTTTATACGTGTAGTGTAGCCTATTTTAACAATTTTTTCCCTTTGAAAAAACAAAAAAATTTATACTGATTGTAGTCGGTAGCCTATTTTATTTCTTTTTTCCTTTTAGGAAAAACAATGCATGCTTCACAGAAAGAATATTTTTATATAACATCCATTTTGAAAAAATTACTGCATAATTAAATAAAAAAATAAAAATAAAAAAAAAAATACAAAATGAAAAACTTTTAGCCCCTTGGATCCCGACCATTTAACTGATTGTATTAATCGGTCAAAATTCTTAACGGTTGGTTAATGGTTAACCGGTTAAAATGAACATCCCTAAAAACCCATAAGAAATTAATTCATTTTTGGAACAAAACGACACTGGGAACAAAAAACCTGGGAAATTTCTGTTGCTTCATTGAAAGTCTGTTCACCCAAACCGCCGATGCTTCCAAACAGTAATAATAAGATGAAAAAAAAAAAACTTAAATAGAGCTTTTTAATTCAAGTTGTGTGAAAAAGTCAAGAATATACTTTCAATGGAGTGACAGAAATGTCTTAATTTCATTAAAAACATAATTTGTGTTTCAGAGATGAATGAAGGTCTTATGGGTTTAAAGAAGGGGTGTCAAAATCCTGGAGGGCCACAGCCCTGCAGATTTTAGTTCCAACCCTGTTCCAACACACATAACATCTAGTTTTCAAATAAACCTGAAGGATTTGATTAGCTGGATCAGGTACTTTTAATTAGGGTTGGAGCCAAGCTCTGCTGGGCTTTGGCCCTCAGGATCAGAGTTTGACACCCTTGGTTTAAATCAACAGTACAGATAGAATAGATTTTTACATTTTGGGTGGATGATCCCTTTTAAGAAACCCTTTTAAGATGACAACATAAAACACACAAAAACTCTGTTTAACTTACAATACAGCATTAAAATACTTGGACTCATAACAATTTGTACGGATGGACACAAAACTGATCAAATTCCTGAAGACTGCTTAGTAGGGCTGTGCGATTTGGGGAAAATATCTAATTGCGATATTTTTTGACTGATATTGCGATTGCGATTTGATTTGCAAAGTCAAGCTTCAGCTTAATATTGTCAATAGTGTGCAGCACAGTATAAGTATCATTACCCTGCTGAAAAAACCAAAACAAAAAAAACATTAGAAACCATCATAGAAATTCTTATGGTTTCCAATAAAACAATTACAAAATTCCTTTTTGTAGTGTTTTGGGCATTATTCCAATAGGAATTACTGTTGTTCTATTGTTTCCCATCTGCCAAATTACATCCCACCAATGGAATCTATCAAAAACCAGTAGACACTACTTAAATCCATTACATTTTCTATTGTAATTCTATTTGGGGTTTTTTTCAGCAGGGAATATTGGTATTGTTATTGGTAATGCTATTACTACTTTTACAGAATTTACTTAATTACCGAATTTCACAGGAAAGATTAGTTTATTTTGTGTAAATAAAGAACTGTATTACTTTAGGTAATTGTTCAAGTATTTAATAGGTTACATAGGATGATTTATTCATTTTTAAGTATTTGGGATTTTTTGTGGAAAATGTGCTGAATGTTTAATTTCATCCAAGTGAAATTAGCAAAGCAGTTAGACTGAATTTACACTTGTTTTAGATGCGACCAGGCATGAGTTGACACAGGTTGTGCGTGTGCGTCAAGCCTCGTCCACATTGCCAGATGTGCGCTCGTATAACCAAACGATCGCGATTCGCTTAATCGCACAGCCCTACTGCTGTGACCTTTTCTATGCCTTTCTGGTTCAGTCTTGGTCGTTGCATTCTTCTTCAGTCCACCTATAAAAACAAAAGTTTACACACATAATTTACATTTAGTCATTTAGCAGACACTTTTATCCAAAGCGACTTACAAATGAGGACATATAATCATCTGAAATGTCCAGCTACATACTTGGGTTACATTTTATTTTATAGTGTACTTCTCACAGTGTAGCTGTACATATAACTACTCAGTAATGTTAATTAACAACATTTTATTTACTTTAGGGTTAAAATATTAGTTCACCCCAATATGAAAACGGTCATTTACTCACCCTCATGTTGTTCCACACCCATAAAACTTGTTTGTCTTCTAAACACAATTGAAGATATTTTTAATGAAATCTGAGAGATTTCTGTTCCTCCACTGGAATATATATAAGTATATGATGAACGTTTTCATTTTGGGGTGAACTAAATTAATGCACATTTTTATAATAAGTACATGTAAAATGGAGGCTTTAAAAATTAGGGAGGTCTGGGGGGTGGGGGACCCCTACAAATACAACTCTCATTATATACACTATAAACAAATAATATAATCAAATTTGTTAATACTTTACTATAGTTAGGGGTGAATAATTTTATCAGCTGTTTATTGTTAATGCAACAATACATATTACTGTTATAGTTTTTATTAATAGCCGTTGCTATACAGCTGATAACATTGTCTAGTGCTCTTATGAATTGTGAAAATCTAACTTACTATACTGAATGACATAGCATAGACTTCTTCATGGCTAGTGTTTGCGTATTTCATTTCATTCTAACCTGTTGTACAAATCTGTGTACTAGTATTAAATGCTACTGTTTTGACAACGTTGATGATGTTTTTAACCGATTGTGTGTCCCGTCAGCAAACTTGACCGTGGGTTTTTTGATTACTGTCAGTTTAAGATGCAGTGTTGCTATATTGTTTTTTTAACTAACCAAAAACCGAAAAATAAATAAAATAAACATAAATTATGTCAAATCTTTTTAAATTAAGATAATACAAATATATTGCTGAACCTAAACTGCAACTTCTCACTTCATTAACTTTCTAAAGTGTCAAATTAAGTTGAAAAGTCAAGTCTAAAAACGCGTATAATAGCTGAATCTGGCAACACGGGGGCTGCGCCAGCGCCCTCCCTTACAACTCTCACAAGAGCTCGCAACATGAAAAGCCTAAAGAATGGAGGTCTCAAAACTGTTTGAAATCCACCCTACTAGCCGCTTTTAGGAGCTAGTTATGTCAGATACCTTAAAAACTCAGTATTTTGCCATTCAAACGCGGTTATTACTATAAATTGTGTGGAAATTCAGTTTCCACTCAGGTAAAAAAAAATAGAGGCTAGACGGCCACAAAATGCATCAGTAAAGCATAAAAATGAACAACAACCGAGAATCCTACTTCATTAATGGCTGGCAAAAAAAACAAAACTACACCTTACCATCAACAAAAAAAGACATGCTTTAAGCCTTACAGACATTTTTAGCGATTACGCGGTCAGAAAAAAAAAACAT
Organism: Cyprinus carpio; assembly: GCF_018340385.1. Classification (NCBI taxonomy): domain Eukaryota; kingdom Metazoa; phylum Chordata; class Actinopteri; order Cypriniformes; family Cyprinidae; genus Cyprinus; species Cyprinus carpio. The sequence goes on from NC_056615.1 coordinate 4,699,978, forward strand.
TATTTTAAAGGCTACATTATTTTAAAGGTAATTTAAACAGTCAAAACAATGTTCCCAATACTTGAAACCTTGGATAATTAAATAATTTTAGAAAATATGCATTTTACCTGCTTATTTTCGATCCGACTCGTCGTCTGTGAACTGTTAAAAAGTAGTGACTCCTGCCGTGCTGCCGCTCCACTGTGCTTAGAAGAGACTGTATCCTTGCGCCATGCAGCGCAGGAATTCCTTTTGTTCGAATATTTAAAATCTTTACAGTTATACATTTAAATGTACGTTTATTTTCAGCCAAGATCAATGACATATGATATTATGATATAATATTATGTGAAAAAAAAATCGAACTAAAATTTGAATGCAACAGGACTACTTGGTCAAGCGGAAGGTGTTGTCAGAAGATCATTTGAGAGGGTAGGTCCCATGTGAGACCGTCTAGAGTTTGAAAAAAAAAAAAAAAAGTTTAGAGTTTGTGATTGTCCCTGCTAAAATGTGTGAAGTAAAAGAAAAGTGCATTTTGATAAATGGATAGGCAGGGTAACATTGAAATATTGATTCACACATTTTCATTTAAAAAGTAGTTATTTTTATCATATCCATAAAATATTAAACTGTTATATTTGTTGTTTAAAAAGTGACTAAGTTTAAAGTTTAAAGGTGTAAAGATGTTTTTTAAGTTTGAAATCATTTTGCCCACATAGATCCCATGAAGGCCCCATGTGTTCAAACCTATATGGGACCCACATTGTGAAACACACATGGGACCCACATAAATTGCCCATCTTCAGCCCATGCCCACATAGATCCCATGAAGTCCCCATATGTTCAAACCTATATGGGACCCACATTGTGAAACACACATGGGACCCACATAAATTGCCCATCTTCAGCCCATGCCCACATAGATCCCATGAAGGCCCCATATGTTCAAACCTATATGGGACCCACATTGTGAAACACACATGGGACCCACATAAATTGCCCGTCTTCAGCCCATGCCCACATAGATCCCATGAAGGCCCCATATGTTCAAACCTATATGGGACCCACATTGTGAAACACACATGGGACCCACATAAATTGCCCATCTTCAGCCCATGCCCACATAGATCCCATGAAGGCCCCATATGTTCAAACCTATATGGGACCCACATTGTGAAACACACATGGGACCCACATAAATTGCCCATCTTCAGCCCATGCCCACATAGATCCCATGAAGGCCCCATATGTTCAAACCTATATGGGACCCACATTGTGAAACATACATGGGACCCACATAAATTGCCCATCTTCAGCCCATGCCCACATAGATCCCATGAAGGCCCCATATGTTCAAACCCATATGGGACCCACATTGTGAAAAACACATGGGACCCACATAAATTGCCCATCTTCAGCCCATGCCCACATGGAACCCACGCTGCCCAGGTATAACCCATATGGGGCCCACATATCAATGTTGGCTGGGTTATTACTCATTCCACATCGATATTTTACATATTTACTAACAATTTAAGAACATTTCAAATTTAACTTTTAAACGTGCTCTATTAGTATTTATAATGGAGTGCATTAGTTTAAGTACGATGTTAATCAGAAATCTTCATAAAATGAAAACTGCTATTCCAAAAACTAGGATTCAAGGCTTTCCATATTGGAGTTCAAACTGAAGGCATGACTGAACTGTTACACTGTGATTTCAACCACACATTATATTCCATTATGTTACAAGCAAACATGGCTACTACACCTGTCATTCACATTTGCTGCTTTTTGACTGAGGAGTAACTAAAAGTAAAACTAGCTCAGCTACTGTCAAAATAGTATGCCTATAGTACTTTTAAAACAAAAGGATGCATTAATTTCCACACAAAGATTAACACAACCAATATCTAAGATATCCATCAAGAGCTTTACATTCAAGTGAATCTCATGCTCTGAAGCAGCTGTGAAATCTGACATTATATATATAGATACATAGATAGATGGATAGATAGATAATGCCTTCATTGTAAAGTCCAAACTGTAAAGAAAAATGTAGCAAAATAATTGATAAGGGTAGCCTGACTGTCTAGAACTGAAGCAGCCTTTCCAACCCTGCTTTTGAACACTTTATCCTAAAGTTATTTTTTATTATTTAAAGGCAAGTTGTAGTTCACTTCACCTTGAGGAGCACAACATAATGACAAACACAAAGCACAAAAAATAGACTCATTCTCTGGTTCTTTTCCTCAACTTTAATTGCTCTCTCTAGCCATTCGAGGACAGCGAAAGAACAAGCGTGGAATCGTTTCATGAGGGACTACAACAGTATCTTTGAGCAGTTTGTTTTTTTTCTTGTATTTATTTTTTATGATTTTTTTTTCAGTGGGTTTTTAGTTACCTTTTTCCTGTAAAAGTATTGCAATTAACAGACCTCAAACTGAAAACCGCTGACATCACAATTAAATAGAACGATAAAAATAAAAAAGGCGTAAGGACAGCAGCGTTCCTCGCACACTTAACTGTTTCATCTTGTAAAAAAAAAAAAAAAAATTGTAGTCCACAATATAGGTCATACAGTCCTGTGATGTGATCGCTCAAGGCCGATGTAGAACGTTGCTGTGGATTTGGCGGGAAATTCCAGTTCCATGGACCGAGATGCTAAACTCACCCACACAAGTCTTCAGTCAGTCATTCATTGAAGCGCGTGTTTCTGGAGAGGAGCCTGTCGGCGCGGAGAGCTCGGAACTAGACTGCTATACCGAGGAAATAATGACAACATGAACATGCAAGTAACGATCAGGTATGGGCTGGATTTTCCTCATTTGATGCTCTTTTATATTCCACACAACTCGATTATGTGCATAAAAACAACAACAGAATGTTAACCGTTTGCCACGGACGTCCCACCGAGCCGATAAAGCCTCACCCTGAGCTGCGTTTTGATATGAACCACTAAACCTTGTCCCGTTTGGAGAGAAGGATGCGTGGGAGCCCAAAAGTCGACAATCGTGGTACAATGACGTTATTGTTCTGCGTGGTGGTTATTACACGTCCAAACAGCTAGCAGTCACAAAATAAACGTCAATAAATAAAATGACAAGCGCTGGCATTTATAATTCTTTCTCTGGTAGTTACAAAAGCAGCAGCTAGTTATCCTTTATATAACTGCCTTATAATCAGAATATTTGTTTCATCACATTTACTGTATAGGAAAAAAATATAAGTCGTCATTTTGTATTTCTGTGACCATACTGTAGCATTTCTCTTTGCAAACTTTACTCTGTTTTACAAAAAAGACAAAGCACAATTGAAGGCATTCACAAAACTTGATGCCACCGTGTTAAAGTTTTCTTTTTAATATTATCTATACATTATATTACAGTATTAACAATGCTTTCTTGTGGTTTTCTACCCATTGGGTAGGATATGTGCATAATATATTCAAGTTATATACAGCACCGTACAAATAAACAGAGTCCGACTACTGAAAGAAGCACCATAGGAAGTGAGGCACAACAAAGGTGGGGACTTTTGAGTGCAAGTGGGTTTCTATGTCTGCTTAAACATGACTGTTAGGCACCAAATTTGCTCATGTAAATAGTAACATGCAAACCTCTCGGCTGCAAACGTAAAAGAAAGAAAGAAAAAAACACATTTGGGTTCGTTTTCCTAGCATGACTATGACGGCGAAACCGCGCTAATGTTAACGAAAGACCAAAAAGAAGAACGAACATCTATGTCTCGGTTGGTACGCAAATATAAAATAATGGGGAAGCGGACACAGGCCTACATAACAAACGGACAACAGCAGCAGCAGTAGCGGTAGCAGCGCTTAGCAGCAGCAGCAGCAGCAATACAGTACGAACTCAGACTGCGCGGTCAGAATGAGTGACGGGAAGCAGAGCCAATGACGGGAAGCCAAGGTTTCAGAGCCGAAGCGAATGGGCGATAGGAGAGTCTTGCTATTCAAGGGCGGAAAAGCTCATATAAAAGCCTTTTTTATGAAGGAAAGTGGCGCTTTTTTAGTCCACTTTGACTAAATATTCTCTCAAACTGGTCACTTTAATAAATAGCTAGTTGATAAATAGTTTTTTTCTATGGGACTTTCTAAAGGGAAGGCCAAAGAACGATGGTTTACAAAGCTCAGGTGTGATCAAAAACAAAATCAACACGTCTGAAAGCATTTTTAAAGTGTGCTGTGTGATTGAATACGATTTCAAATGAAGAAAGAAAAAGGGGGATGTACCTCGTCACGATTGGTACATGTTTCATTTGAACTGATGTAAATACTGATGACGAATAAGGAGATAAAAGTGTGTTCCTGTGCTGCCTCGTAATAAAACGGCACTCCAGGAGAGGAAAGTAAAAGATAAAATATGAGATCCATATATGATCGTGAACTAAAGTATAGTATGGATAACTGGAAACAAAACTATATGCATGCTTTTTTAAGTGGAAAACAAACTATGAGATATGACACACTCGCTCAGAAGGGGACAGGATGTGCATAAGACTACAGTTCCCATGATTCCCTTGCACTTGGACCCCATGACAATGCAGAAGTGACGCAAGTTTAAAGTGCTACTCGACAGGATGAAAGAGGCGTGTGTGTCGTGACTTTCATCCGCAGATATCCATGCCAATATCTCTCACTTGGTCGATGGAAAAAGTGATCTGGGATTTGAACAGCTCGTTAAACCCCCTCTTTTTTTTTTATTAAATAAGTGCCATGATGCAGTTCAGGTGTGGAGATTTTAGGCTGGATCAGAGTTCTACATCTCCATTTCAGGAAAACGTGAAACGTAAAAAAGGAAGAAAAAAATCCCAGGAACCATGTGGATTGACGTATGAAAAGTAACTAAGGGTAGGCGTTTCTACTCTTGAAAGAATAAGTGCAACATAAAGACTTTTTGTTGTTGTTGTGAGTCACATCCTCAAGATTTAAGATCTTTTCATGGCACTCAATTTGGATTTTGATTGGTTGTGAACAGTTTTTTTTGTGCATGAGTCCTGGAAATGCACAAACAAATAGAAAACTTCTCAATCCTATGACCTATGTGGTCTCTCACGCAAACAATCTGTGCCAACACACATGTTCATTAAATACAGGAAAGCATAAACAAACAAAGAGATTTAGCCAAGGGGCCCAAACATCCATACAAGGCCCTGAAGTTCTAGCAAAAAAACAAAACTAAAAAAAAAATTAATAAAAAATAATAAACTTTGTAAGCTTGGTTCCTCAATTTTCGATTCAAATTGTGCAAGGGGAGCGTTTAGGTCCCCTTTAGGTCCAGGAGGAAGTACCAAAGAGCACATGCGCTCTCTACTGCCCTCTGCAGGTGTGTCCTAGTCACACGGGTTTGTCACGCCGGCTATCCTTCACCTTGACGAACAGGGTTGTGCTTGCGCCAGGCTGGGCGGAGCGGCTGGCTGTCCTCTGGTTGGAGGGTGGTGTGTTATTGCTGTGCTGGTGCAGGAAGGAGGCGGAGCCTGGGTACGTCTGACCCATCACCTCACTATAGGTGGGTGGCGGCCCCTCCACGTGCGAGTTCGAGGCACTCTTGCCAGAGTTGTTGCTCGGGGGCCGCGGGCCACCTCCGTGCACGTAAACGTCTATCAGGTCACTGTCGAAAATGGTCCGGTTGGGGGGCGCGCGCACGGATGCACGGCTCAGCTCGAGCTGCTGCTCGGGGTCTCTGAGCTGCAGGGTACAGGGGCCCTTGTAGGGCGGCAGCTCCTCGCCGTCTGACAGGCAGATGGTGGGCGGCAAGTGGATGTCCTGCTGCAGGTATGGGTAGGTGGGCTGGAAGCGGCTGAATCGGTCCCTTTGCATAAATGAAGGTGGGTTGAAGCGCTCTCCGTTCCGTGGCCCATACATCACCTGAACATAGAGAAGAGAACATAGGAAGAAAATAAACCTTATTATAAATTAACCCAAGAATTAAAAACAATAAACAAAGCAAACAAGGGGTGCATCTCAATCAGCTCCCGAGCTCGTGAATCACTAGATGGTGTACACGAATTCGGGCACTGGTAAGTTCCCTGACTCACTGCACATTGGGACAGTGATCACTCGAATTCAAGTGACATGATTGCGTACAATGTCAACGGACAACATAGTAGAACGTCATCAATGGAATTAATAAACAGACAGGACCGATCTCTTTTTGATATTTATTTTTTATTCTCTTTGAACACATTGTTCTGTTACAAGTTCTTACAACTTTTAAGCGGAATATTAATTATAAATGTTAATTAGATGTGTTCAATTCCTGTCTAGCAATGTGTGTTTATGTTGAAATATACTAAAAACCGGTTTGTCTTTTCAAATTTTCTATCGCGTGTCATTATATTTATTGAGTTGGCTCATGTGGTTTATGTCTCATGCTTCAGAAATGTGACGTTATTTCCAGTAAGGAAGCATAGTGAGTGCCGATGCTCCCTAGTTTTGAAGTGCATTGTGGGATTTTTCAGGGAGCGAATGTACTGAACAAGGGAGCTGATTGAGATGCACTGAAGGTCTATGCAAACATGCAGTGAGGCTAATAATAGAATTATACAATCAATATACAATAATATTTAATGTTTCAGATTTTTTTTTATGTTTTTGAAAGATGTGCTTCAATGGTGAATTTCTTTGACCAAAAATACAGTAAACACAGCAATATTTTGAAATATATTTTTAAAATTTAAAATAACTTCTATGTGAATATATTTTAAAAGGTAAATTATTCCTGTGATCAAAGTGGAATTTTCAGCATCATCACTCCAGTCTTCAGTGTCACATGATCCTTCAGAAATCATAATAATATGCTGATTTGCCTCTCAAGAAACATGATTATTATTATCGATGTCAGAAATATTTTTCTGCCTTATATTTTTGTGGAAACTGTAATACATTTTTTTCTGGATTCTTTGGTTGATAGGAAGCTCATGCATCCTTGCTGAATAATAGTATTAACTTTAGCCCCCAAACCTTTGAATAGAAGTGTATATTTAGTAACATTACATATAAGTAAATAATATGGCTATTTATTACTGTGCACTGTTGTTACCTTTTGTTGTATATAGCAAAAATGATATTGTGTTTATTTAGTGTAAATATAGTAATTTCAGGGCATAAATGTTGAAATATATTGATTGTGAGCTCTTTATCAGCTCTTCGCTATGTAGCCCAGCCATAAACATGACAGTAAAACATAAAAGCAATGAATAATATTTTGCAGAAAGGTTGAATAATAGGTCATGTCAGTTAACTAACCTCAGTGGCTCCTTGTTGTGTCACCAAACTATCTGTTGGCCATGCACAGCCGTCCTATGATATAGAAAACAAAGGCCAATGTGAGTCATGCATTAAAAACAAGACATAAAATCAACCTCATCTCATGCATTAGAGTTTCAAGTTTGGGTAGAAAAAAAAATCTAATTCGCTCCAGGCATCAGAAAAGTTGATCTAAATGCACATGCAGTAAATACTAGAATACATTAATATCATGCATTATTAATTCAAGACCGCTGGTTAGTCTTGTGGCCTCTAAACATGCAACTGTAGAAACTGTGCTGTTGTCGAAATTTATGAGCTTGTTTCTGAATTTAAGAGCTTGGTTCCTTTCATGCTCTGCATCTGTTCCTAAATCACATCTTCACCTTCTTCATATCTTTTTATGACTCTCTCTCTCTCGTTCTGGGAACTGCAGTCTAGACGAGCATGTCTCGCTCTCTACTACAGGATGTAAATCAACATAAAGAAGAACCAGGGATGTGCAGAATTATGCATTTCCAAAATAAAGTAGTTTGTGTGTTACCTAAAAGACTAGTTAGCCTTAGAAACCCTGTATGATTAGGTTGATTTAGTGTCAAGTCCACTATCAGATGTGTTTCTTAATGAAATATGGATACCTCTAAACTTTTATAGCACAAAACTACCACAGAAAACAGAAAGATATTAAAGGTACAACTCAACCTCACTAATGGAGCCAGTCGTCCATCCTGACCCATCCCTAGTAACTACATAATGCATTTGTGCAGGTGTACCAACACAAAGACCCTGAAGCTGGCACGCACATTACTGAGTCCCATATGAACACGGTCACAAAGTCACACACATGGTGATCAAACAAAAGAACAGGAACTCTACACCCACTCAGAGCGCACACAGACAGGACACACATGGTGACTGGAGAATCAAACGAACACCCACTCAGAATAAAACACACACACACACACACACACACTCTTACCGGCTGCATGCCCTCCTCTCGTTGACGGGCCTGGCTGTGGCGTGTGAGGAAGGCCCAGGCCGACAGCCGATAGTGGTTCAGCAAACAGATGATCACAACTACCATTACAGTCATCACCACAATTATGATTATTATCTGAACAAACTCCAGTTCAGCTGCAAGATAAGAAAACAGAGAGAAAACCATTAGCATATTTCACACTTTCACAGAGCTGCAGAAGTTGCAACATTTTCAATGAAAATATGTGGTGCTTCCCTGTGCAAAACTCACTGCTATGTTTTTTATTGCTTGTTTTATTTGAAAATCATATGCTTGGTTGCTTAAAATGATTAATCCCACATCTAAGCTCAAATATATTCATTGTTTGACCAGATATCATTCATGTTTTTAGGTATTATGGTTCATTAAAAATGGCAATAGTGATATACTATTACATTTACTGTGTACGGATTTACTGTTATACATCAGAGAGGCAAGCTAGACAGTTGCTTATGAATAAGTAATGGCATAGCAAACCCATCATGTTCTTCATTCTTACCACCAGGGGGCAGTAACGTAAACACAACTGAGTATATTGAGATTGGGTGGGTGGGAGGGGGGTGCAGACCAAAATCTGACTCAAAAAGTGACGTAACAGACTAATCCACAAAAGTGTGATAACATGACATTTCAAATGGCTTTTCTGACCTACATCAAGTCAAGAATGGACAAAAAGAGAAACAAGAGTTTTGGGGTCATTTTTATTATTAATGTGAGCTGGATTTTAACAAGCACTGCCTGCATAAGCAGCACAGCTCAATACGTCTGTGCGCTAACTGCCATACCACAGCTCTGACTTCATAAAACTGTTTCATAAACTGATTATGTCATGGTTCGATCTCACTTAATCAAAGTAAGGAATTCATTTTTTATGTTAATCTCATCATACTTCCTCATCTCAGAGGAGCATGTATCGAGAATCCTTTCAAAGGAATGCCTGAACGAACATGACAGTCTACTCATCATTGTTTTAGAGATTCTTGTGAAAAACGAAAAGGGATGTTATAACAAACAGAGTAGACCTCTCTTTTAACCTCGTGCCGACCCTCGAACACACCTCACCCTGTTCACACACAGATGGACCCAGTCGATATGGACTTGTTCTCCTGTCTTATGAAAACATGTTGATATGTGCCACACATACTGTACATTCAGAGAAATCTTGTTATCCCTGCTGCCCACTGGGTAACCCAGACAATTCCATCTGACACATGAAGGTTTCAAGACAATAAAAAAACTGCTGCAAAGCTGCGACACTGAAGTAAACACCATCAGCTGTCTAACACAATCTACACTAACGTTAAGGGTAATCATTTTCAAACATATGGCTATGACATCAGCAACACACAGCGGACTTTGTTTTACACAGGAAAGAAGATCTGAATAAAATGGGTGCTTTGATGGTCTTTTCCCAAAAGCTACAAATTCAAATTCATCCTAATGCAATGAAAATTCACTCTATATATTTTCCAAAAGCATGTTATATATGATATTGTGAACATTTCATCCATGTATGTTTCATTTGATTTATTTTTTTAAATTGATCTCATACAGTTTAACTAAAATTTCATAACTGCATCTTCTGGTGAAAACGTCAGACTTCTCTCTGGTGATGTATGCTGGAATTCTCCCATCATTCAGTCCACTTAAACCTGCCTCTGCAAGCTTATCTGCCTTTTGAGTGCAGCGTCCACCTCTCACACTCCAATCACCAACTGATGCATTAAACCAAATCCTTGTTCTTTTTGATAACCTGTAACACTCGGATAAACATCACAACACAGAAGAAAACATCTGTCACTACTTCCATTTCATTGAGACTTTAAAGTACTGGTACTGAAAATAAAATTAATCAATCAACCACAATAGCTTGTCGGCTGTTGGATGACCAGTCAACCATCCTGACTCATCTCTACAGAAAGCCAGTTTTGTCAAGCCAGTAGGTTCTTTAGGTGAGCCGTCTCAAACTTTAGTTTCTGACCTTTCCATCATGATCACTTTCTCTCTACAAGAACAAGGCCATACCCAGGATGCAGCTGGGCCATGTAGTGACACTATTAAATAAGCTGCGTTGGTGCTGGCTCTTTGCCACGGCTCCTCTGGAGAGAGTGCTTGCAAGACAAGGCCCCATCTGTTGAGGGCTTGGAGGAGAGGACCAGAGACCAGACACATCCCAGGAGTTAACCCAGCACAGGAGATAAAACAGCCCAAATCTGCTGCCCCTAACTGGATTACGGCCTGGACCAACTCCAAGAGACAGACAACTGGTGGTAGATGGAGGGGGATGGGGTGGGGTGAACATGTAATTGACACATCTCAACCTCCGAGACACTAGGTTTGTGATCACAGCCAACCTAGAGTACCAGGCACCACTCAAGCACCTTTCCTCCATCCAGGACTGTCCACTGCTGCTGTAAACCACTGTAACAGTTTTCTCTAAGCCACCAGGTTAATCTTATCAGAGTAGATTCACTCTGTCCTTCTTAAAAATGGTCTGTTCTGACCTAAACAAAAGGTGATGCCATCTAATAAGGTAAAAATGGACTGTAGACAGGTTGGACACCAGGGTGGACTCAAAAGAAAAGGCTGTGAGGTACAGGTGGACAGTCCGTTCAACAGGTTGTACTATTTCATTTAACGTGATGTCGCTCAGAGTTTTTTGCTCACTCAAATTTTTTTTTAGAAATACGCTTTTTAAATGTTTTTCCAGTTAAACAATCAATGCCTGTACCTGAATCAACTCTACATTTATCCCTCACTGCTTTAATATGTCAAAGTAAATATGCCGCATAATCTAACTAGTGTCCATTAAAAGTATGGGTGTATCTGTTGTGTCTGGTCTTGATTACTTTTAGACAAATTAGCTACTACTCAGATACCAATAAAACTGAACTCAATGTGAGTCATCAGCTGTTTCATCACTAATCTAACACGCAATTTACATAAACCCGTAATCCCTATATAAAATCTTATTCCTTGAGCCTTGTTTAACCTTCCCTGTGCTAATCAGCAGGCTCAAACATCGAAGTCAGACGTGACGGCATCCCGGAAGATCTGTTAATGTGTTATGATTACAGACACAAACCCCAGACAGAGCAGACACAACAAACCGTCGTCAGCCTGTTTGCGACAGGGCAGAAGTGTAAACAGGCTGCGATAATGTGGCAACAACTGCACAACAGCGAGGGAGAGAGGCAGCTGGGCTAATTTGGGTTAGCCTTATGCGGACTCCCCGAGATCAGACAGCTCAATCCTCTTACTGCTATGTATGCTGCTCCATTGTGTTGTTAGCTAAGAGGAGATATGCGCTAACACCTGTCACAGAGCCTCTAACAGGCCCTTAGGTGAACTGGGTGCACGTTGTTCAAGCAGTCGTCACCTCGTCTCTGAGGTCAGAAAGCCCTGAAGTGTGCTAGAAACTGTGGGACTGGTCTCTTCTGCGGAGGCCATTCTGTTACTGAGCCGAAGGAAATGGAGGAGGCATTACATAAGCCTATCCAAAACTTTCCCCCCCTCTCCTCTAGCTCTCTTTTTCATACCGTGCTCACAAGCTGCAAAGACAACCAAGTCTGGCCTCCAGATCTATATTTCATGAAGCCATTTCCTGTTTCCTCCTCTCCACAGTTTCATAACAGAAGGAAAACAGCTGTGCTCTCACGATCTGGGAGGAAAGAAACGGAGCGGGTGGAGGAGGAGGAGAAGGAGGGGGAGAGAGGCTGGAGAATGGGGACTGCTGCTTGCTGCCAGCCATCTGTGCTCCGTTTCCAAATGTCTCCCCGGTACAGTACTATTCTCATGGAGTCGGGCACAGTACGTGGAGATCATGTCATGAGAGATCCAACAGTTGAACTCACAGCAGTGAGGGAAACTTCTTAGAATGGGCTTTGAATTCATACCAAAGCACACATTACACAACAGGTTTCCAAGGGAAAGAGCGTGTGTGCAGTGAACGACTAATTTCCAAATGACTTCATCGGCATGGCAAGACAGTGGGGATGAGAGAAAAACATTGAAAGTTTCCTTGCGTCCTCTCTAGTTTGGGCCAGCACGTGCTGCAAGGAGTACAAACGACACTAAAAGTGAGCATCCCCAGTAGATTCCATGCACAAACCTGCAGCTGAACATACAGCCACCCATGTTGGCCTTCATGATTGTGGGTTGCACTGGTAACTGGAGAAAAAACAGAGATGGACATATCCAGTCATAATAACACTGCTTCATAAAGCACAAGCCTTAATCTAGTTAACCATCCATTCATCCACGTCACTGCGCGCACCAGACAACAAAGGCATTATGGGAACTTCAGAGGGGACGCATTGCCCCCTCCTCCTGTGTTATCTGAGTTATCCCATCAGAATGCCAGACAAAAGGCAAGGGCACAAGCCAGACGCCCATGTGGGACAGAGACTTGCGAGATGGCAGGTTTCACCCAGAAACACAATCATATGGGAAGACTGAACCATGCAGCACTGCAGCAGTAAATGCCCCTTTCTGGAAAATTCCCTAGCAACATGCTATGAGTCACTTTATGAGAGGCTGTGGAAGGGGCAAAATAACGAAAGAAAGAAAGGCAGAAAAGAAATGTCTGCAGAAGGTCGCTAGGCGGAGGTACTGCTATTTCAGTAAATATTTGCAAGATACAACTGTGTGGGACTTATTCTATTCAGAAAAGACAGAAAGAGGCACCTAAGCATTGTGGAATTTTCTCGTTCTTCTGTTTTGGGGAAACTGAGAGAAAGGGGAGGGTGAGCTTGTGAAGTCTTTCACCAGAGCAGCCCTTTTCTGGTGTGACAGACATTTTCCATTCACACACAAGGTGTATGAAAAAACACAGCGAGAGAGACTGAGAATATGTGGGAGAGAGAGGAAAAGAAAGAGAGAAAGTGAGGACACTTTAATAAACTGAGTTTCATGGAACAAATTAGATCAGAGAACAACTCAAAGAGTCACCCAAAAAAACATACACGGGCCAAGTCTATGGACTTGAGGAACACCGCATTCAGTAAAAATGAATGCTGCTATCTAACGCATGGCCTTTCGCAGTTGACGAGATAACAGGAAGTGCAACGGAGAACGAGGGCATATTTAATCGTGCCAGTGGCAGGAGCTATTCGTCTGTGCCTCGCTGGCAAAGCGGCACTGTCACCTAAGCAGGGCGCAAGCCACTGACCTCGCTTTCTAATCTGAGATAAAGCACTCGTATTAAAGAGATGCCCCATACGGGCGCCAGACACGTCTAGACTCCCCATGCCATAACACCCACTTTTCTTTAATTATTTAACCTCCCGGTAAGACTGTACAAGATAAGCTCTGACTGGGCCCAGACGCCACCTGCTACAGAGTCCTCCTATTCCCACCCCCAACCTACAGCTCATCTCATCCCACCGGTGACACCGACTCACAACAAATATTGTTTTACACCCCTCTCCTTCTCTTCTTCCATTCGACACCCCCTTCTCTTCCTCCTCCACCTCTCACTACCGTTCGCCCAGGCGGATTGAGTCATATCCCCTTGAAACAGGACCCAGCCCTTGGTTTAGTTCTTCATCAAATAGTGTAGTTCTGATGGCATGACAGATCTCTTCAAGCACTCCACAGTGCAACAGCGTTTGTGCCGACAACCGACACATGCTGCATACAATATACATCATCCTCGTGTGTGTATTAACACACACTTAAAGTTAAGACAAGCTTTCATCCTCATAATCATATTTTCACCTTCATAATCAATGTTATTCTATGGTGAGGCTGTTCCAAATTCGTGGTCTCGGTCCACAGGGAAGTCTTGAGAGCAGGCATGTGGGGAGCTCACACTGAGGCATGCTGGGATACTACGCACTCTGCTTAGACCAACTCATCTCAACCCACATCCTGAAGGGATGAAAAGATTTTTATCACCTATTATAAAATTGCAGGTGATCAAGGATCTGTTCCAAATCTCGGCGAATGCAGGGTTGTTAGATCTTTGCATTGAAATATTTCAACTTGTGCAAAACCAAGTGTACTTCCATAGCACATCTTGAATATTCAATCATGAAAAAACAAGTAGGAAGGGAATTGATTGGATTGTGATAAGTAGGCATTCAATACTAGAATGAAGTCAGACCATGTTGTGGTTAATTACATTAATGTTAACCAGAATTACTGTTTGGCAACATTTTAGAAAGGTTGCATTGCATACAACAGTAACCCCAAAATATGAAAGCCTAAATGATTAATATTAACTAACAGCCCACAAAACCTAGGTGACGTCTGATGAAAATGAAAGTCAATTTGTGGCAGAGCAGTTTGATGAAAAATTAACATTTGTTTTTGCATTAACATACACTGACAAAATGCACAACAATACCAGGAACATGTATTAAGAAAGGGTCAATTTTAATTTCATTTAGACTTTAAATTGGTTAACATGCCACAGAGGAGGGAACAAAACCAGAAACAACACAAAGATATTTATCTGGCTGTGTATTTTGTACTGCACTGGTATCAGCGTGCCATTCCCTTATTTTTGGATCAAAAGATTAAACTGCCATAGTTACCCTCATTTTAAAAGTGCCATTTTCCTCCATTTTGTTAGTCTGCCCTGCATGAACCAAACAACATAAATGATTGGAGAGAGGTCAGGAGATCGGTGGCTCTTGCAAGTGACACAGTGCAAATAGCTCTCAAACATGCATGTGTCACGCTGCCAAACCCCAGACAAACTCTGTGGTTTCCCTCTGTGATAATTTTTAAGTAAAGAAAGAACGCTAAACCTTGATAGCTTTAGTCCTGGCAGGAGAACGTCTTCTTAACATAGTGCTGGGAGACTCGGAGAATAACTGTGAACATCAAGTCAACAACATGATGATTATGATGGGGTTCAGCATGTGACTTCACTTACTGCTGTAATTCGAGATGTGAAGGTAAGAGCCCATCCTATCTGAATACTGACTCACTAGATTAACACACAAACAACCCCTTCAGCCTCCACGCACTCCCTGAGGAACATACTACCTCCAGTACATCATTTCCTACGCAGCTGACACTGCCGTACACGCAGAGAGAATGAGTGGTTGATGAATGGGACCAAAAAAGAACTGGAAGCAAAAAAAAAGTATGACAGAATAAAACATGCTAGAGATGTCCTTCTTGATCACAGAATGGACAGTTCTTGTCTTGGAGGCTTATTGGTCAATACAGTGTTCAAGCTGTGCTAAAATACTCCATATGGTAACAACTATGATCTGTATGACTCTATCTATATACACTGCACAGTGCACACCTCCTAAAGATGCCAACCATCAAACTTAGTTTACATGTCAGCAAAAAAATGCAACATGAATTTGCTTAGATTTCATAAAAGCATTAAGACACTAAGGCTTGTGCTATATTGTGATCCGTCATAACTTAAGGGAAGAACTGTACAGACTACTGCTACGAATTGTAGTTCATTAATGCTTCCAAATTACATGACAAAAATTGTAGTTAGTAACATAATCTGTTATGTTACACATTTTAGGTAATGTAATCAGACTACTTTTCGATTACTTTTGACCTAACTCATTTATCACATTGATTTAAATAGGATAATCTTGTACCATAATTATATAAAAATGCAAAGAAAAAGAAAACATATTCCATTCATTGTTGTTGACAACATGAAGTGCATAAATCATTAATGAAATCAAATAATTAAATCATAAAAATTTAAAAATTTAAATAAATAATTTGAAAATAACATTAATCAAAATAAAATGTATATTTTATTTTGTTTACCTGCATGTCATGTGACCATTAACCAACATCAGAGAACCATGAACATCCAAATGTGATACTTAATCATTAAAATATTTATTTTCAAATTTCAGGGGTACTTCAAGTAGATATTTTAGGTGAAATAATATATTTCTTGATAATTTACTGCAATTGAGTGAACAATATGTAATAATGTAATCAATAAAAAGTAACTGTAGACTGATTCTGAGTATTTTATAATTTAACTGAATCTAATTAAGTGTAATTAATTTTTGGAATTTTATTATGTTATGTGTAGTCTCATTACTATTAAAACATGTAATATTGGTTAAGGGTTTGCAGTTACTTCACTGCACTCTTTAGCCATAACTATATTGACAATACAGGATGTCCTCTCATATCCTTTTGGTTAAGTATCCATACGGATAAATGATATTGACAGGTAAAAACAACACATTAATTGTCTGGTTGTTCACTTATGGCCCAGTGTGGAAATCAATATTCGATTCCATAACTGTACTTGACAAGCCATTTGCTGGATAGTTTGTAAAAAGAGTTGTGCTGCATGTTGTTGGGACAGGGAAAATACTCATATTTATATCCATTTATATATCAAAATGTAATTCTTGATACCTGCCAATTGTAAGTTAACAGAGAACATTTAATGGCCATTAATAAATCCTACTACCATGAAACTACCATGTATTCTGCATTATTTTTAATGGAAATATATTTTTGTCTTTGAAACAATTTAGCTGTGTTTTCAACAAACCGCACAGGACACTTGCATCATAAACCAGCCTCACTTTCTCAGTAAAACTGCACCGGTCATAACAATGTGAAGACAGACAGTGAATTCGTTACTCATATTTTCATTTTGGTGGTTTAATGTGAGAAATATTTTGAATGCATTTCATCACAAGTTTTGGAGGAAGAAACAATGTTGAATTTTAACCAACATTAATTTGGCAGTTAAGTTTTGGACCCTGTTTATATATAACACAACATCTGGGCAGCATCATATACAATATGATAGTCCTAAAAAGATCTGTTTCAATAAAATGTATATAGTTGGATAATACAAATGACAAGGGCAATTTAAGTGCTAATTTTTCCCAGACATGCCAACTGCTTATTTTTATTTTGATAAGATACATTTCAATGTATTTTTTAGTGTAAAATAATGCTCCCCATTCTCTCAGTTTGAACTGAATGAGGGTCAGGACACATCCCTCCCCCAATTTCAGCCACAAGAAACACAACAACAAAGCTATAATGTGATGAGGGTTTAATGTTTGTAAATAATAAACTCTAGAATGCCACGTGGAAATAATATTCAGTAATACCGCAATGCAATATGCAATCATTTTGTGTATGTGCAAAATGAGTACAACTGAGAATATTACAATGACTTAAATGCATGCTTTATTTCCTCAATTACATTTCCAAAAACCTAGCTTTACGATCCTCTCAATAATTTGTGCATCATTCAAAAATAATGTCCCTGTTGTTACATCTCAATTACATTTCCAAAAACCTAGCTTTACGATCCAAAAACCTAGCCCTGTTGTTACATTAATCATGTAAAAAAACAAACATATATATTACTAAATACAGCTATTTATTACCATGTATTGTTATTTTGGCGCATATTAATAATAATTCTTCCTTAAGTTAATTTAGTAAAAAATAATGTGAAAAATATGCCTTTGATTATTTTTATTAAGATTTTGCTAATTGTTTTCTTACTGTGAAACAATCACAGCACAAATCCAAGCATCACTGTGTGCCGTGAAATATAGGCTAAACCTAAACTATTCAAATTATTAAATAATCCTTCATGTTTTAGCAGGTTCTGTTCGAGTAATTGCCAATGCAGAACAGAGTGTTTTTATATTTAAATCAGGCAGCCTGCACTCCACGAGGACGAGCACCATGAATGAGAAGCTAAGGGTTACGGCAGAGACCTTCTGACCTTTCAACCCTGAGAGGGGGGTAGGAGGGCTGCTGTCTGAGAGCAGGACCCAGTGCATGCATGCCTGATGAGAGGGGATGGGTGTGAGACACACAGTCTGATAACATCACGTCTGATCTGATTCTGTTGCGTCTGCTGTCTGCTCCGCTGTCTCTTTTGCCCCGAGCACCAATGCACCATTTTACAACAACAACAAAAAAAAGGCAGCGGAAGGGAGGCCAGACGCTGTGTGTGTTATGCGGACAGATCGTTTACATTCCTGGGTAAAAGCTAAACAGCTAAACGCAGCTTTAGATAGGTCTGCCACGACTGCTCTGAAAACCACATGCAGGATTTTTTAAATCCAGTGTCTATGTCTGCATTAAACTTATGTTTTTCTTCTATAAACTTCTTTTTCTTGTATGTTCTGTTTTTGCATTCAGACAATTAAGGGTTATAAAGCTAACCACACAGACACACACACACACACACACACAAAATCCTGATCATGTGCATTTAAATGTTTTGCACATGTTATCTTACTGTACATTGTTTGTTTGTTTTTTTTAAAAAGAAATCTGACCTAAAATCTATTTTAGAAACTTACAATCTATTATTTTATTTAATTTTTTTTTGTTACCAGTAAAAGCCAATAAATGTACTAATATTTGCCTATTTTGACCAATAACCAAAACATATGCTACTTTTTAAATCTAATTAAAACAATGAAATAAACTGCAAATATACTGTACACCAAGGCTGCATTTATTTGGTCAAATATACAGTACAAATAGTCATGTGAGATATTATTACAATTTAAAATGACTGTTTTCTATGTGAATATATTTTAAAATGTATTTATTTCTGTGATCAAAGCTGAATTTTCAGCATCATTACTCCAGGCTTCAGTGTCACATGATCCTTCAGAAATCATTCTAATATACTGATTTGCTTTTTTTCAACAATTATTTTCATCAAGTATTATTATCAATGTTAAAAACAGTTGTGCTGCTTAATAATTTGCTGTTGAATCCATGAGTTTTTTTTTTTCAGGATTTATCAACCTTAACTTTTGAACAGTAGTGTATTTTTAGTGATTTCTGAGAAAATATAGTTTAAAATAGGAGCTCATTTCTAATTTCTAATAACTCTCTTGATATTATATTGGATATTGAAAATCCTGTAGCAGTAGTTTAGGAGATCAGAAACTGCATTTATATGCACTATACATTTATTAACCACTGTAATATGTGACCTTGGATCACAAAACTAGTCATAAGGGTCAATTTTTCGAAATTGAATTTTATACATCATCTGAAAGCTGAATAAATAAGCTTTCCATTGATATATGGTTTGTTGGGACAATATTTGGCCGAGATGAAACTATTTTAAAATCTGGAATCTAAGGGTGCAAAAAAATCAAGATATTGAGAAAATCACCTTTAAAGTTGTCTAAATGAAGTTCTTAGCAATGCATATTACTAATCAAAAATTTCATTTGAATATATTTACAGAAGGAAATGTACAAAATATCTTCACGGAACATGATCTTTATTTAATATCCTAATGTTTTTTGGCATAAAAGAAAAATTTATCATTTTGACCCATACAATGTATTGTTGGCTATTGCTACAAATATACCTGTGCTACTAAAAAAAAAACAACAACACACAACTGCCACTGTGTTGTGCCTAAAGGAAACGACCTCCAAATAAAAAGGGCTGACATCAGAGTCTGGTCCTCTGGTTACACAAAAGCCAAACACAGGCGAGAGACGTGCACCCTTAAACCCTATCCATTATCAGCACACCCCCATCAGACAGCATGGATACATACATGTGTCTGTCCACATACGACCCTTACAAAAAACACTACCCCCTCCCCGCAAACCCCCAGCAATCCAATCTACCAATCTCCTCTGAGCCCAGTTCCCGGGGCCCGCCGAGAGTCCCAGAGGCAGACACAAAGGAGGGGACCATGGCCAATGTCAAGGCTGGCTGACTGCTGCGGGTGAGGCTCAGCTGCTGCTGTCAGAGGGCAAAGCTCATCGCTGGCAGGAGCGGAGGGTGACACCCCGAGCTGCCCACTCTTTGCTTTCCAAAGACACCCGGAATACCGTGGTGAAACGACCCAACAACACTCACATAAACACACAAAAAGAGGCTGACTTTGAGCCGAATTAGCCAAATTTGTGCAAAATGAAAAAAAAAATAGTAACTAGAGAGATTGCATTGAAATGGATAAGTCCTATGTAAGTGTATCAAAAGTAGTGATTCAGTTTGTTCAAGTGGTTCATGTGAATAAATCAACATAAAAAACAATTCACAGATTTAGGTCTTCTTTTTTAGTTAAGTTTTTAGTTAGATACTACGTTATGTGTTGGTTATACAAATTAGAGGACAATTTAGTTTTCTTTTTATTTATTTACTTAGTGTAATGAAGTTTAATATTGTTAGTGCCCCAATTGAGATGTAAAAAGCCTTAATGTTGTGTGGCAGAAAAATAAGGTTCTGATTAAATTATAGATTTGTTGTTGTATATTGCAGTGTTGAAAAGAAAGCTTCAATTTACATGTAAAGGTGTACAATTTTACTCAGAAGTAGTCAATTTCAAGTAATGCATTGAATAAAACATGAAATTTTGAAGTAGAAAGACTGAAATATACTTTCTTGTAAAATGTACTCAAATACATATTTTTTTTTCACAGTGTAGTGACCTTTTTAATTAGTATAAAGTAGCTTGTCAGTAGTTCTTCGAACTACTTATAATTATCAGCAGCTTGTAGTTTGGAAAGCTACTGTTTCAAAGTAGCTTCCTGCCAGTCACAAAGACAGACGATTTTCAGTTGCAGTCCAAGAGACACATTTCATTAGCCCAGCATTGTTATCTCGGGGGGGTGGGGGGATGTTGGATCTTTGGCAGGTTTAATGATCTGACGGAAATGGAATGGTGCGTTCTAGTGTGTTTCATTTTAGTAGTGTTGTAAAAGATGCATCTAGTTACCCCTCAGCGGGCCGACCCACCCCCTGTGTGCCTTAAAACCTTTTTGACATGACACCGAGCACACACACCCTCCTCGGAGCGAGAGCAGGCCATACAAAGATTAGCAGGAGGGGTTGACAGCTGACCTCCGGTGTGACCTCATCACACTCGCTCACAGACGCACACACACTGCACGTGCGTTAGGTGCATTAGGTTATTGGATGGAGCGCTGTTATGGCCGGGCTGGGCCTGTAAAGTCCGGGGTTACTGGGGCAGGGGTGTGACCTTGAGTCTACCCTCGGAGCCACGCTGGAGAGGAAGAGCAGAACAGAGCATGCATATTGTATTGGACAGAGCACTAGGGCCCACGGGGTCGTTTGACAGACACCTCTCTAACAAGGCAATTACTGATCACACACAATGTGAACCACTACCACACGTTCTCCGCAACTTCACTTAGTCAAGAACCAGGAGGGAGTAATAATGAATGAAAATAAAATGTTGCAACGATAAATGGTGACCATAAACCAGCATTGGAGAATATTAACAGTTTTTAATGTTATTGATAGGCCAATATTTGGTAAATGTGCAGATAATATAAAATTGTTTTGAAGAGTAAATTTGCATATAATATGTCAAATTATAAACTGGAGCTTTCAGGATGAAATGGTTAAAAAACTCTGTAAAAGTATATACTTAAAATATCAATTTATACTGTTAACAGTTATAAAAAAAAAATCGATTGATAAATTTTAACAGTAACAAACAAAAAACGGACTATATTAAAATGTTTTAATTAACAAGCCTAATGAATTGTACATTTAGTGTAAACTTTATGATTTTTGTAATAACTGAATATTCGTCAAATTTACCAAAATGTATAATGAATGTTGCACAGTTTAATGGTGATCATAAACCAGCACTGAATTATTAGCTTTTGCTTTCTTTCTTTTTTTTTTTCTTTTATATTTTGTTGCATGTAGTATAGAAAATTATAAATTGGAGCTTTCATGACAAGAAAACTGTATATTAAAAATATATAATATCAACCAATGTACTTTTATCAGTTACAAGGGAAAATATATTAATAAAGTTTAAAAGTATACTGAGCAAATCTGGTATTTGAAATTTGTACGTAGTACTGTACATGTTAAAAGTGTTAAGCAATTATTAAATTTTTCTACACTATATGACAATGCTTTAATTCATTTTTGTAATAAATGATATTTAAATCTACACTTTTACAATATAATCATTTTTTTAAGTTGCAGATTAAATGAACATTACTGGCGTATGTTTAAAATACTTTAATTTTCTCTTCAAAATGTCAAGTTTAATTTAATGTGTTGCTTGCCATTTCTTTGTAACTATTTGTGGAATTTACTAGCAATTTCTGAGTGTGAATTGTTTGTACACCAATTTTTGTCAGTGTATCTAAAAAAAAAAAAAAAAAAACATTATAGATGTAACAGCCAACATACCGGTTATCAGTTATAACAAAAACATGTGATATTGCCCAAATTTGGCTATTCATGCAAAAATGAGGCTATTACCATAATCCTTGCACTAAAAGCAACTTCAATGCCAAGATATATAACTTTACTTGCCTAAGCTGACTGTATCACCTTTAATGACATTTTAAAACATGCTACGTTAAGCTTAAAAACACAACAGCCTTCCACGCTCAACTTTTACTACCATGTTTCTAAAGGCAGCATCTGTAATAAATAGTTAACAACACAGACAGAACCTCCGGCCTCTGACAATAAACACTCTACTCTTGTGTCCCGTCTCAGGCCTCACCCTCCGGCCCGGGCCAAGCTTCGGCCCGCCAGTGGAAAATAAAAAAGGTGCCAAACTGATGCAGAGATCAGATATTGACAAGGATGGTGTTTTTGTCCCCTGCGTATTCGTTACATACGAGCTGCGACGCACTAGTGAGCCGAATGCCAGTCCAATATCCTGTTTCTCCATTCTGGTGCTCGACTTTGGCCACTGCCCCACTGGAAATGGATTACACTAACCCTGTGTGTGCAGCCATTTGCGAGCTAGAAAGAAAGACGCAATGCCTGTGCATTTCTTTTGCCGTGCAGCACAGCTAGCAATGCAACAGTGCCGTTCCACACGGTGCACTATTAATAGCCAGGTTCTGTTTTCACTGGAAATAGCTGTATGGTGTAAGGCCTTTGTCAGATAAGATAAGCAGCCTTTCGCTCGCAAAACCTCAGATGCAGACTGTGCCTAAAACAGCAGACAGAACAATAGCTAATTCGAGGTCAGACCTGGAAAAGACGAGAGGGAAGGAAACTCCTAGAATCCTATAACATACACATGCATGTAAATGCATGAATGCTAAAGCTAATACGCCACTGATTATACAGGCAAGTTTGGAATGCTGAGCCCTGAAAGGACTGTCCTTTTTGAGATATGGTGTGTGTCTGCTGTGTCACTGGCTCCCCCAGTTTTCCAGTCCTGAATGCAGCCAGCACTGCAGTAGAATCTGAGCGCCAAGTCACCAGGCATTCCACTGTCTGCACGACGGCCCGTCCCGAACACCACAGCACAGACACGGAAACCCACAATGCACTCTCACCCTCACGTGCCCACACATGCACACACACACACTCATATATACAGTATAGGATTGGTATGCTTTATCATTCAGGAACAAGGAACACACAATTTGTGCCAAGACCACCCATCAAGCATGAGTAGGGAAAATAAATCCTAACAAATTACAAAAATAAAAGTGAATTTATTGAAAACTGTCAAGAATGAGTATGGGTCATAGTTCTTCTCCAAATCAAATGCATGAAATAATTATATTTTGTTTAAAGAAATTAAAGTAGATTTTAGGACCATTCAATTTGTTTGCATTGTGACATTTTCATCAAAAATGAATGGTCTTAATGCAAATAAGAAACAGTTTAATTTATGTAGATTTTTTAAAAATTGTATTACAGTGCTGAGAATTTTCCAGTGTTGCACATTTCCAGAGCTCTCAGAAGCAGATGTCGTCATAGTTGGCTAAATTTCTATAGTAGTAAATGGAAAATAAATAATAATAAAGTTATGTAATTTTTGTGTTCACATTTGCTAGTTAAGTATCCATGACAGTGTTTTTATGACTTTGCAAAAGAGGAAAAAATATATAGAATAATAACAGAAGAGAAAAAGAAGTCAAATTTGCACTAATTCCCTCAGCAATTGTGTTAGAAACACTCGCACACAGCACAAAGTAATAGAACAAAAATGTACATTAATGTTTTTTAAATAAAAATATATAAGTCTAAAGTAAAACAGCCTTTCTGATTTGGGATTATAAAAATTTATTGGGGATTGTCATAAAAATATGCCAAATTTCATCTGGCCAATATAAAGAATGCTAAATTCTTAATGTACTTTAAATTCTTTATTCAAAAAAATAATATCACTTTTTTTCAGGGTGAAAAGTCAATTGTTTTCATGAGATTCACCTATCTATCAACCCATCTTATTTCTCTAAGCTCCATTTTTTTTTTCAAAACACACAAACCTTTTGCCATTTTTCCCTGATTCTTTCTTATGCAGTCCTCACTTGCCCAAGGACACTGCATATGCATCATACATCTTACAGAACAGAAATCAATTCAAGTTCATGAGCAAATGAAAAGTTTCTGGGTCAAGACATCAGTGCTGTCTACCAGGGGGCTTTGAGAAGAGGGATGATTCTTTTATATGAAGGTTTACTTTTAATAATTCATCCCATTTGCGGCAGAAATAGCCAGTGCGAGTACTGATTATGACAGGCCCTTTTGTCCTCTGTGGATTCAGACAGCCCAGAGTCTGAGTAAGATAGTCTGGGCTGAAGTGGGGGAAGGGTTGACTGACTGGCTGCCCGCTCCAGACTGCAGTGAACCAATTCCCAGCAATAACGCCAGCGGACGTACACACATCTTTGAGATCTACACACTTTACCCCGCAGCTTTCATGTTATAGTTACAACAACAAGACGCAATTGCAAACAGATCCACAAAGTAATATCACATGAACTACATGCAATTCACATGTTTAGTATAAATGCTAATGAAAAATGTGATTGATCATTAACTACATTAATGGTGAGAATAAACGCATCTGGACAACGAGAGGTGTGTTTGTCTGGGAACCATGTAGAAGGAATAGAGTTAAAGAATGTGTGCACTATGGCAAGCTGGTTTAACATTTGTACTGGTAAACTATTTTTACATTATTACCAAGTGACTACTTTTAATAGTAACTATTCATTATATATCAATACTTATTCTAACAATGCTAAGTATCTGTAAAAATAGTTACTAGTATCAATAACAGTTATTCTGGTGTGAATTCAATAGATATTAGTGCCTATTTATTACACACCAGTGCGTAAGCCAAATTAACTACACTTTTAATTAAATAATATGAGAAAAAAATGAATTTCAACTGAACTGTAAAGTAGCCATTCTGACCAATCTAAATACAAATGACAAGTTAAAAAGCAACAGTACATAATAAATTACTAAATGCAACTAGCTTCTTTAAATACTAGTGTCTCTTAAATCGGTGCTAGTGGCTAATAAATAACTACTGGTCCCTGATTGAAAGGATACTAATCACTGTTGCATCAGCTACTAGTAATTAAGAAAAAAAAGCATATGTAACATAAGATGCTAGTTAGTTTTAAGGAATAAATGTTAAATCGACTTGCCATACTGTGCGCAGCCCCCACAGCAACACCAGCAATATTCAACTGATGCATTGAGTTGTGTTCCAGTGCCAAACACTCCCAGATGCCCAAGTCATCAGCGACACTCGTTTGTATTAATATATTTAATTGCTCAAACGGTTTAAAATACGATAGAGACTCATCAAAAAGTCGTTTCTGACGAACACGTCTTATTTGGGGGCGCTGAACGAATAGTTGATTACGCCACAACCAAATTCTATGGGTGTGCAAGTGAGATAATGACAAATAACAGTGAAATACTGCAATAATTCGACCTGAGAATGACATTCACATTCAGACGAATCTTTAATACGTTCGCGTTTGGCATATTCGCACCGCTTGGTGCCATAATAACGGATTCGGAAGTGCTACAGTTACATTTGATACATTTTCGAATGCGGACCGAATTAAATGATTGAATCTCAAACTGTTATGTTATCACCAGGCTGAATCGAGTACGGTGAACATCACGGGTTTAAAACATTCTATTTGTACTCGCTCCGCTTTCGAAAATGGACCAAATGTAACAGTTTCGGGAGAAGCGTTCCATTCCCTCCGCATTCAAAAACGGCTGAGAAAAACACGCCCTACTTACATATATCCATTCCCTGTGGCTGGGATAGGGTGCAGTTGCAGGAGCATGTGTCATTGGAGTTGGCGTTGTTGTTGTTGTTATTGTTGTTGCTGGAGCTGCTGTCCGGGACCGTGATGTTTCGCATGGGGGCTCGGGGAAGTGACGGGACGGGGGGGAAGAGAGCCGCCGGCCGCGGCCCTCACATGAACTAAGGAACACTTCCACAGCAGAGTCTCATGCCATTCTCGCGACTCTTCGACGCATTTTCTGCTGCTAGACTACGGTAAATACGTTCCCCGCATCTTGACGGTCTTTTCCACTCGCTTTCATTCAGAAGAATGGCTTTCTGTGACGGTCTCAGGCTCACAGCCCACCTCCTCCTGCGCCTCCCTCCTCCTCCGAGAGGGGAGCAGCTCCAGACAGACAGACAGGAGCGGTGGGAGGGGAGACTGGCGCTGACAATGGCGGTGGAGAGAGAGGGAGAGAGAGAGAGAGTTTGCTTTACCCTCAATGGGAGTGTGTGTGTGTGTTAGAGGTGGTTAGAATTACACACACACACTCATTAGTGCCAGCCACTACCAATCAAGGCAGGCATTGAAGAGGCTTTAACCTTGGGCTGACCCCACAGTCTAGCAGATATTCAGCAGATGTGTCAGACACCCCCCTTCTTTCCCAAACTGTCTGCGGTCTATAAATATATCCGGGGTGGTTTGGTGTGGGGAATGTCCGGCTGAGTGGGCAAAGTGAAGTAGACTGAGTTTGTGAAACTCAGTGCACCCCCAAAAGTATTTGAACACTTAAGCTGCACTTAATTTGTGAATTTAATGGCACTGCATTACAAAATATCACACCGAGGGTCATCTGCAAATACGATTATAGAGCTTTTATGACAACCAATCACCTCACTGATGTCACGGTGCTTTTTGGATGCAGCAGTTCTCCTGCAGAGAAACTACTAGTAATGTTTGACAACCGGTATAGGACTGAAAACTTAATTCTGAAAATTTATATTAAGCTTGAAAATCTTAAGTTTAAAATAAGTGTCATAGGCTTTAATATTTTTCAAGTTCGTTATATTTTTGGGCCAAGCACATATTTCATTCTAAAATCTAGAATTATCTTATATATAAAAAGCCAATTTTAGAACTATTTATTTGTAATTAATATTTTTGTGATTATATTCATGACAATTTAAGCATTTGGGTACTTGACTCAGATTCTAATTTCTGTAATGTTTAAATTATTATTATTATTATTATTAATATTTTATTTAATCTTATTTAAATCAAACTGTTTATCAGTGTTCTTATAGTATTATATATATGTTTAATTAGCTTTTATTTTTATATTTTACCTTTAATTTTTTTTTTTTTTTACGTTTTAGTAATTTTAGTACTTCAACTTCAACTTATTTTATTTCAGTTAGTTGCCACGGCAACATTTCTAAATTTGTTTAAAGCTTCAGATTTTTTAAATATATAAGTTAATTTAATATGATTTTATATATGTATTTTGTTTTGTTTTTTTAAGTTTATTTAAATTTTTTATGATTGCTGATTTGAATTTTTACAAATATATTACAGTAAATAATAATCACTACTGAGAATAATGAGAATTGCAAAAATTCTAAAGATGTGTATTTTAGATGTGTAAAAGTGAAAATTAGATTTTTCTATTGTTAATTTTGACTTTGATGTAAAATGTAACCCAGACATGTTTTTGAGACCCTAACACAACTGGCCAATGTTCTAACTCTAAATGAAATAAGGAAACACACACTATCTGCGTGAAAAGACAAAACAAAGAAATGTTTATGTCTCAGAAACAAAGGACATGAGGCCTAATTCAGTCATGTTTACAAAGATGAAACATTTACGCCATTTAACTGTTGTCGTTTTTAAGAACTGTTTGTCAGACTGGAAAGCTAAAATTGGCTTGTTATGTCTGAAACTGAAAGAGATGCAGGTTTTGCTTTAGTGCCCTCTGGCGGCCTCTGAGCTCATGGCACCACTGCATTGCTTTGAACGTGAAAGGAGTGACCAGTGTTTTTGGCCTACTTTCGCCTGTGACCTCTCACTGATGGTTTGAAGTGTTCCAGGCCGAGTTGTCCGATAAGACAGTCTGCGGTTAGACAAGCTTTCCCTGTACCAGCCGGTCACGGTAAGGTCAGACAGATAAGAAGTGTTTATGACAACCTCTGAATTTTAAAAAAGAAATGTTACTGGGTGACATAACTATAAAACTTAGAAAAACTTACATTTCATTCTATGTTGCATGACTTGTTAGCCAGAGAAAAATAAGTCTGATAATTAGATACATGATTTATGGTGTAATTAATGTCCAAAGCGCAAATGATTGCATGTCATAAGTTTATAATTGTGCAAACACCTAAGTATGAGAAATCGAGATGCCTTAACAAGCACAACACATGACAGTAACATCAAAGAAAATGAAAGGAAAACTGGAAACTTTTACATTAAATCACATGGCACAGACTTCATAGTTACCTAATACTAATTAAGCTTTCTTACAATATCAGCTAACACCACAGACGACTCCTTTCAGTGCCTGTCAGTGTCTTTAGGGATGACTCATAGAGTCTGTTGCTGGAGGCCAAGCTTCTTTCAGCTGAGACGCAGACACATCCGTCTGGCTCCGTCACAGCACCTGTGATTGCTCAGGTGGAAGTCTAAATCACACTGCCTTCAGCCATCACATCAGCAGAGATCAACATCACAGTGAGACCAAGCGCTGCACCATGTCTGATGTCTAGCCAAACAAGTAAACGTGCCGTATATTCACGGAAGCAGACGGGAACTTCAGACTGATGTATTACACTACTGTATGTATCTGGACAATATCGTTGGGAATAAGACAAACTGAACTAACTGAAGCAAGATCACTTCTACAAATACAGAACCTACAAAAACAGATATACTAGAGAGAACATTTCATTGACATTTTTGAATTAAACTGATTCTAATTAAGAGATAAACTCGTTAAATTTACAGTAAAAACCGTAGGTTAAAATCTATTATTAGGAATATTTTTTCAGGCATTGTAAAAATGCTACAGTAAAATGTGTTAATTGGTAAACTGTAAATGGTTTTACATTATATATGTATATATATATATATATATATATATATATATATATATATATATATATATATATATATAAATATATATATATATATATATATATATATATATATATATATATATATATATATATATATATATATATTTGAAATTTTACTATAAAATACTTATTTTATTTATTGTATTTCAAATAGCTTGGTCTTAGTATTATTACATTGTAGTTACATAGTATAGTTACATTGTAACTGCTTCTTTATTATGAAATATAGGCCAATATGTGATCCTGTAATACCTGAAACCTTGTCTCTGTATTTTTTACTATAAATTAAACAGTACAATAAACTTCAGGTAAAAAACAAAATAAAAAACTTCACATCTACATCACAAACCTTTAACAATAAGTAATAACCTGTTCTTTAACTAAACTCTAAATATTATCATAAATAATAAAACTATGTAGAAAGATTATAACCAAAATTGTCATAAATTATAAGATGACTCATACTTTTTCCTAAAAAAAAAAAAATTAAAAAAAGAAATAAATATATTTTACTGTGATATAGAGGTATGTCAATTCTGACATTGACAATTTTATTAGTAGAATATTTTACAGTAAAATTGCATGTATTAATTCATTCTTAAATTTTAACAGAAATAATTTAATATTTTTATTATTAGATTTTAAGTAAAAACGTTAATTAATAAAGACAGTAAATCAATTTGATGTTTTACTGTGGTTTTACTGTGTCTATGAGGCCATTTTTAAAAAATTTCCAACAAGAATAGTGAAACGAGTATACATACACTAGCTCTACCTGGCTATTATTTATTTATTTATTTTCTTGTTTGTTTGCTTGTATGTTTATTTATTTATTTTTTGGCATTTTTAGAAAGAAAGAAAGAAAGAAAGAAAGATAGAAAGAAAGAAAAAGAAAGAAAGGGCATGTCAGATTTAGCTAAGACAACTTTGTACCCAAACTATCGATTAGGTTATGTATAGACTATTATACTAAAGAAAGTGGAAACTAATAGTGTATTACTGGAAGTTGGTGGTAATGATTTTTGGTTATGTGTTGTTTTAGTATATGCAGTCAGCATTGAGTAATGTAATCCTCATTAGTCCTCTCTCTCTAACTAGACTATCAGCTATGGTAATACCCCAAAATGAGCTACTAAAGAGAAGAAAGGAAGAAAGGCCAAACACACAGGAATAAATCAGACTGGAACAAACCAATACAAACACAGGTTCTAGTCGGTTTGCATCAAGCCTGACAAGTTTGTTTGTGTGTGTGTTTTACCTGAGGATGGGAGATATTGATAGGCTGTAAAGTCATGGGCGGCGAGCGGCCGTGCCCCTGGGAGATATGCAGTCTCTCGCTGCCGCTGTGATGAAGTGTTTACATGAAGGGATCACCCTGAGGGGGCGGTATTCATTAACCAGACTTACAGACTCAGACTATTGACTTCTCGCTCTAGACTGAACCTCTCTCTCTCTCACACACACACACTTTTACCTTTAACACACTTTCCACAACTTCTGTTTGAGTAGCTGCTCTTGAACTTGGACTTTTGTTATTGAGCTCTGTTTCCAATTAGAGCTCCACAGCACCTCATTTTATTCATTTACAGACCAAACCTAAACTATAGCTCTGGGGAGTCTTTAATTCAAGAATGGAAGGAATAAAAAAGAGAAACAAGACTTTTCACATGTTATGAGGAAAATATGAGTGGCACTAGCTGGTAAACCACGCACTGTCAACCTGAAATGCCATTCACAATCCAGTTTACTTCCTCAATCTTGTGTATTTGAGAGGATATTTAAAATAAATAAATAAATAAAAAATGTAAAAAAAAAAAGGATGGAAAATTGCTATTTAACTTTCTCATACATATCAACACATTGTTACAACACTAATTATATGTTTTAAAACAAATTACAATTAAACTGTTTGTATTTCTTGAAAATTGTTGCTTAAAATAATGTTTTGCAAGATAGAGCCTTATAATTCCAAGCGGAAAATGACTTTTTAGAATTAGAAGGTTCTATCTGCATTTCACCTGTTCCAAAAATCCCTATTTACAAATTTGAGAGGATTTTGATATTGTACATTTAGAATACATTAATGGTCTCTTTCATTTTCATGTATGAAAGAGACTTGTTCCTCATATCACTTTTGCTATATGGAATGCAAAAACTTTGATGCTCAATATCTCAGAACAGCTCAGAATGCAGATAGAACCTCATAATTCCAAGGCACCAAAATGTATTCAATATACAGGTTACTAAGTCAGTTACATTTTTTTGTCCATACATTCATCTAACCCTCCATCCATCTACACATCCATCCACCCATTTATCCACCTATCTACCCTTCTATGCATCTACCCATCCATCTATCTACCCAACTAGGCTATTTATCCATCCATCCATGTGTCCATCCATTTATTCATTCATCTCTTCATCAATCCGTCCATTCATCTATCCATCTGTCCATTTGTCCATCCATCCATCCATCCATCCAGCAATCATTGCCTATGTATCCATCCATCTATCTGTCCATTCATTCATTCATCCATTGATCCATTCATCCATCTGTCCCTCCATCCATTTATCCATCCATCTACCCATGTATCCATGCATCCTTTTATCCATCCTTTCTTCCATTCATCCTTTTATCCATCCTTTCTTCCATCCATCCATGTGTCCCTATGTCAATCCATCAATCTGTTCATCTATCCATCTGTCCATTTGTCCATCAGACCATCCAGCAATCATTGCCTATGTATCCATCCATATGTCCATTTGTCCATCCATCCATTCTTTCATTCATCCATCCATTTATTCACCCATCTCTTCATCAATCCATCCATTCATCTACCCATCTGTCCATACATCCATCCAGCAATCATTGCCTATGTATCCGTCCATCTCTTCGTTCATTTATTCATCCGATGATCCATTTATCCATCTGTCCCTCCATCCATCCATCTATCCATGTATCCATTCATCCGTTTATCCATCCTTTCTTTCATTCATCCTTTTATCAACCCTTTCTACCATCCATCCATGTGTCCGTCTGACAGTCCATCTGTCCATTCGTCTATCCATCTGTCCATTTTTCCATCCATCCATCCAGCAATCATTGCCTATGTATCCATCCCTCAATCCATCTGTCCGTCTGTCCAGCCATCCATCCATCTGTCTGTCCATCCATCCATCCATTCTTTCATTCATCCATCCGTTCATCTATTCATCCTTCCATCTGTCTGTTCATTCATTCATCCATTGATCCTCCATCCATCTATCTATGTATCCATCCTTTCTTCCATCCATCCATCTGTCCATTCATTCATTCATTCATTCATTCATCCGTTGATCCTCCATCCATCTACCCATGTATCCATCCTTTCTTCCATCCATCCATCTGTCCATCTGTCCGTTCATTCATTCATCCGTTGATCCTCCATCCATCTACCCATGTGTCCATCCTTTCTTCCATCCATCCATCTGTCCATTCATTCATCCATCCATCTATCTTTTCATCCATACATCCTTTATCCATCCATCCATCCATCAATCAATCAATCAATGATTTACCCACGTATCCATCCAACTCTTCATCTATCTATCCATCCATCCATAAATCTACACATGTATCTATCTATCCATTGATGCGTTCATCCATCAATCCATTTTATTCTTTTAAATTTTCAGACAAGCCTTTAAGTCAACATTCAAGTTTATCTTGATAAACTTTCCTTTTCTGTTTAAAATTTTGAATTGGAATTGCTTTCCATTTTAATTCTACTTAAATTTAAATTTAAACCATTAAATTTAAAAAGGTATTCTCAGTTCAACTCTGA
Source organism: Cyprinus carpio (assembly GCF_018340385.1). NCBI lineage: Eukaryota > Metazoa > Chordata > Actinopteri > Cypriniformes > Cyprinidae > Cyprinus > Cyprinus carpio. The sequence goes on from NC_056615.1 coordinate 4,733,181, forward strand.
ATGGTGCACAACCCTGTTATCTTTGTAAGCGACATATGCATTTTTAGCATGTGAATGTTTTCCTTTGCCCATCCCAGAGAAAAACCCAAACACTCAGAACCAGACAAAATATTACACAACTTCCTACAGAGCAGAGGGGGAAAAACAGGGGGGAACCACAGGCCTGAACTTTTGAGTCACTTACAGACATGTAGGCTATACATGAAACATTTCACATATCACACTGTAAGAAGAAATCTATAAAAAAATTAATAAAAAATAAAAAATCTGACATTATCCGTTAAGTTAACAGACCTTTCCTTCAGCCCTAAGACACAACACAATATAATGCATAATGCAAAATATGATAAAACACCTGTGGAAAATCAATACAGCAAATTCCTTCATATTAACACAGTACACTGGGCCCTGTTTTTACAGACTTTTCTTAGAGAGTGCAGTCTAAGCATCTGCAGCTTTCTCCTGCTTTTTCTCGCTCCTCACAGGACACTCGTGGTTAAGTAAAACCACTCGTAAAAAAGCCACACTCAATCCACCGGGGAAACATACTCCCAGGTTTGTCCTTACTGACTGTCTCGCCTGGCTTTTAGCAACCTTTAGAGCTTCTGCCACATGATTGTAACCTCAGATCAGGACACATCTCCTTGACTGTCATTTCTTCTGCGCTTAATAGTGAGACAGAAGAAAAGAGAACGGAATAAACCTTCTGGAGAATTTTAATGCAGCACATTGTGAGCTGTGTCTTTCTTTTTCCATGGATGGATAGATGTAAATACAGTTGTTGTTTTTTTTATGTAAACTGGTCAGAATATTTCAGAGAAAACACTAATAAACAATCTTTGTGTAGAAAGTGCGTCAGTTATACAGTTAATCACATATAAATGCCTGCATTCAAAGCATATGACACTTCCATCTTTGCAGCAGTTTCACTACAAGAAATCACAGTTAATAAACGTAACGCAAACATCATTTAGAAGACTGATCTCATCTGAATAAGTGCTGATAGGAGATATCAGACAGACCACACCCAAAGATCAGCTGACAGCTGCAGGAACATTCTCATTTCTTGCACAGAAAATACACTCTCTCTTTTCCTTCATCTCAGAAACAACAGAGAACCGATGACTATTACGTTCCATTCGCTCTTTAGAAACTTTATTCATTCTATGAAAGCGTTCCATTTCATTCGTCCCATGTGAGATTAGATAACTTCCAAACAGTCACATGCTAAACCAAAAGCGGAGGTTTCAAGGCAGACTCTAGCTTTAAAACCATGTATCTGCAGTCTGCCGTCCCTCCTGTTGCTGATGCGGTGTCTCTGACTGTTTTGGGGTTTGCTGCAGAGAGAGAGAGAGAGAGAGAGAGAGGGTGGTAGTGTGCACTTCACCATCGACACACTCACTCCCTTCCCCAAACACATGAACACACTCTGCGCACAACTGCCAGAGGGAGGGAGCAGAAAATATTTAAGGGCCGACTCCACCGGACTGACAAACAACAGGCAGACATCTTGAAACATGTTATCATCTTGCAATATTTTTCTGAATCTCTCCCTGCATTAAAGAGGCTGCAAATGCAAAAGAAATGATGATTTGATTTGATAAGGCGGTTTTAGCTTCCCTTGTGTTCTTTGTATCTAATATTGTCTTATATTTTAGGATTATTCTTTCTAAAGCACACAAATCCTCTTGCTCTCTGAAAGGCTGCATAGGTCAGGATATGAGTGTTTGTTTGTGCGCAGCAGACAGACAGAACACACTGACAGTGCTTTTCAATTCACTCCAATTACACCCCACAGACAGACCTGATGATTTGATTCTTTTTGTGTGTCCGTGCACCACACCGTCAGTCAGGATATTTCCACCTCCCAAAGTTCCCTATAGGGTAATACAGTAAAGACTGATCATACATTACGGAAAATTGGCCACAGATGCTCTCCTTAGCTAACACAGGGCACATTCTTGTGTTCCATCTGCGCTATTTTTCAATTGTTAGTCCACTTACACATGCAGTAGATGGATGTCTTTGGTTACTGTTGTTTTTTCAGCATCTTACAACATAAGCGCCACATAAGACATAGTGTTGTGCTAAAACAGTTTAACTAAGGACACAGCATATTGTTAATGGGAGTTAATGTGTGTTAAACAGTTCTAACTCTACATTACCCTTGTGGAAAAGTACACTGTATCATATTTTCAAAATGAGTACTTATTACAGAAATAATGCTATTTTAAAGCTGCAGTCCGTAAGTTTTGCCTCTTTGTCACCATCTCAGTTTGAAACCTGCAATTGCAGTTATTTGCAGAATTATCTTCTTTGGGTGGGTTGTGCGTCGGCACGGCTCTAGCACGGATGAATCTAATGTTTTGAGGTGAATGTGTGGCTGTCAGTCACCGCACCAGAGTGGATATGCACTGTACTTGGGTTTTAGTCACTGCACCGGTGTGGTTTGATGTGTGGCTTTTAGTCAAATTTTCACCGGATATTGCCTGAATCTGTAAGTGATATCATCTGAATGAGTAAGAAACAAGTCTGCTATTTTGTTCTGACCAACTGAGGAAAAAAGCATTACAATGAATCACGCTACATATGGTGATTAAATCTAACGATCACTTAGCTCATATCACATCAGACCGTGCAAATTATTATTACTGTTATACTTTGTTCTCAAACTGTTAAAATGCCCCTACCACAGGAACCAGATGAGTCCTCTGCACAATCTGACTTTGCTGCAGCCTGGAATTGAACTGCTGGTTTCGTCTGGTCAGAGGTGAATTGGCCCCCGCCTGAGCCTGGTTTCTCCCAAGGTTTTTTCTCCATTCTGTCACCGATAGAGTTTTGGTTCCTTGCCGCTGTTGCCTCTGGCTTGCTTAGTTGGGGACACTTAATATCCAGCTATATCATCGACTTGATTGCACATATACTATTTAAACTGAACTGAGCTGGATGATGACATCACTGAATTCAAGATGAACTGCCTTTAACTGAAAATTGAGTGTTTACTATTGTCATTTTGCATTATCGACACACTATTTTCCTATTTAATACTGTAAAGTTGCTTTGACACAATCAGTATTGTTAAAAGCTCTATATAAATAAAGGTGACTTGACTATTATGGATGTAGTGTGTAACACAGCTCTAAGTGAATGAAAACATCATGCAAAGTTTTAAATCTAAAAAGTGCACCATGTATAAAGTTATTGTCTCTCAAAAGAAAGAGTCAACTCTGAATCATTTAAAGGAGTAGTTTTTAAAACAAATCCCAAGCCATTTCATGTTGACGTCAATATGAAACATTAGCATATTGCCGCCCACTTGTTGGTCTTTTTTAGTTTGTATTAGCGTTAGACTACATGTAGATTTAAATTTCTATACAGTCTAATCTCTAACTGTCATACCATTCGAATTTCATATAAAGAAATTCTTTTAACCCCAAAAAAGAAATTCTTCATCCTAAGAACTGGTTTCTTTTTAAAATACAAATCTTGTGTAATCCCACATAGACTATCTGTAATCAGATGCACATTTAAAACAGGAATATAATCTAATTTTAGTCACCTGTGTTTCATAAACACATAAACCTTTCTGGATTACAATCTGCTATCAAAATTCTAAATTTAATAATTCCAGCTGCTGTGAGAAAAGGCTATAAACGATCCACCAATTGCAGGATCCTCACATGCGATAGCCTACTAGCTGGGACAACTTCTTTATGTTTACAGACATGATGACATAATGATGCGGCAGCATGCTCGAATTTCCCACGAATTCCTATCAATAGCACTCAAATTAGAAAACATTAATACAAGCTTACTGTTGTGAATCGGGCTAAAGTAAGGAGATAGTTTTGAACACTTGCTGGTTATGGACTTGCTCAAAAATTGATTTCTGATCATTTTTAACCAAAATAAAAACGTATGGATTGCAGCTACACAAACTGCATGTAATGTTTTTAGACATTTTATTCCAATTAAATGAAAACATATTACAGTTTAAATTTATACCGAATGGAACTAGCTTAACTTCAGAGTGCTTTTCACCCACTTAAGTAAGACTTACTGTACATACATCTTTATGTGTAATTTCATAATTACTTCTATTGATTTTTGAAATAAGGTTAAATTGTACTACCGATTGTGCCAACAGTACTAAATCTTAAATATACCTCAATGTAATTACATGTTTTTTACATTTTAAATTACGTTACATGTAATTTAAACCTTAATGTCATTATTCAAATATATTTTCAATTATACATTTTTAAAAGGAAGTTGTGATTTAAAATATATTTACTTTAAATGTAATATTAAAAACACAATACAGTTAAAATTAATAAATTACTTTACATGCGCTTTAGTATTTTAGTCAGCAAATCAAAATAAATACATCTTCAAATAAAGCACAAAAAAAGATTATTTAAAATGTAAAACTTTTTATAGTAAAATTTTAATTTCCCATTATTCTGTTACTTTTAGGGATAATCCACCCCAAAATGAAAATTTTGTCATTATTCACTTACCCCCATTTCGTTCCAAACCTGCAAAAAAGCTTTGTTCGTCTTCAGAACACAATTTAAGATATTTTGGATGAAAACCGGGAGGCTTGAGACTGTCCCATTGACTGCCAAATAAATAACAGTGTCAAGGTCCAGAAAAGTATGAAAAGCATCGTCAGAATACTCCATCTGCCATCAGTGGTTCAACCGTAACGTTATGAAGTGAAGAGAATACTTTTTGTATGTGAAAAAAACAAAAATAACGACTTTATTCAACAATTCCTCTCCTCTGTATCTCTCAACATCACTGTAGCGCCATTTTGGAGAATATGAGCTGAACACAGGCAGCGTACGCTCTTCTGTGTCAGTCTTGGCAGTCTATGGGACAGTCACAAGCCTCCCGGTTTTCATCCAAAATATCTTAAATTGTGTTCCGAAGACGAACAAAGCTTTTACGGGTTTGGAACGACATGGGGGTAAAGTGATTAATGACACAATTTTCATTCTGGGGTGGAGTAACCCTTTAAAGCTGCAGTTGGTATATTTTGGGGCTCGTGTCTGGCGGAAGAACATTGTAGCCGGAGCTACTTCTCTCTATTTACATCTATGGCAAGTCACGCAGGTAACTGTGCTACTCTGCAGCGGTGCCGACCCCAACCAGACTAAAATAGTCAGAATATAAACACTTATTATAGGTGTACCGTAGTGATTCAGGATAAGACAAAAACACGGTTTGGAAAATGGATTAATGATTTACTCGCTCATTATATATATTTTTTACATTTTCAACACAAAACAACACTGTGGCACAGCCCTGCGCTGATTGGACCAGAAGAGCCGGGAGCGGTGGATTTTGTTTATATTGGAGAGAAGTAGCTCCGGCTACAATGTTCTTCCGCCAGATGCGAGCCCCGAAAGTTACCGACTGCAGCTTTAAGTGTGTTACACAGTGATGAAATAGTCTCTATCTTTAAGCTGTCTTTTATTTCATTCATATTATTATCTGCAAGTAGAGTTTTTAAAAAATATATACTTTTAAGATTTGAAGTACACTACAAGTGCACATTTAGTTAAATTAACAGACTTTGTTTTCACAAGGGTATGATTAAATGATTTGCATTGTAATCCATTGTAAATTGCTGATAAACACACATTGCTTGGCAATTATTTAGTAAATGGCCTAAAGATAACCATATGAACAATGAAATATTCTAGAAACTCTATAAATCTTAACAGTTCCTTCATTAACTGCTATTAAACAGAAATCAGGAATGATAATAAATGTAAGAAAAATTTATGAGGACAATGAAGATCTCGATGAAGATATCTATTGCACCATAGCAGTGACAAAGTACATGCTGTATAAATGTGTTCAGAAGTGAAGCCAGAGACGAGATCAAACTGTCTCCAGACACCAGCTGCATCCTATTCACCTGCTTTGACTACATGTTGAACTACAGGTATATGCTTTCTTCTTATGGGAATGTACATACTTTTGAGTGTGCTAACTATGCCAGTGCATATTATAAGTTATACAATTGTGACATTAGTTAACACTAACTTTACCAGCCTCAAAGTTGTGATGTAATGCAAGAAGCAGCAGATCTTTTCTTCTGTATTGTGACATACGTTTGATAATTCCAGTGTACGATGAATTATAACATAGCCACTCTCTAAAGCCCCGTGACAGTGACCTCTGACCCCAAACACACATCACCGCTGGAATCCAACCGCAGATAAACTGGCAGAGTGTAACGAGTATGTCAATATCACACACATAGTTCTGTGGGAAGGTCATGTTGAGCAGGAAAAGCACCCAGACAAATTGAGTCACTGTAGATTTTCCACCTCAGCAGCCGTCAGCACCTTTCACCCTCTCTCTCACAGACACACACACATTTATCTCGGTCCCAAGTCCTCCATCAGTCAATAATTAGCATTTACACACATTTTTGTGGATTGTATGCACCCACTGACCGTCTGTCTGTTTTTATTTGACGCTGGAAACTTGTCACATGACACCTACACTACTAATTTAAATGATTTAAGATTGTTCATGTTTTTGACAGAAGTCTCTTTCACTCACTAAGACTGGATTTATATGTTCAAAAATACAGGAAAATGGTAATATTATGAAATATTATTAAAATTTAAAATAACTGTTTTCTATTGTCATATGTTTTACAATGTAATTTATTCCTGTGCTCAAAGTCATTATATCATACTGCTCCAATATTAACAGTTATTATTGGTGCTCAATTAATAATAATGGTTCTTAAGTTGAAAACAGTGTTTGCTACGAAATATTTTTGTGGAAACTTGTAACATTTTTTGTAGCATTATAAAAGCCTTTACCGCAACTTTCAATGTAATGCATTCTTTTTTCTTTTTTGAATGGTTAATGTATCACAGTTTCCACATCAAGACAATCAGAAATGTTTCTTGAGCAGCAAATCAGTAAATTAGAATGATTTCTAAAGGATCATGTGACTCTGAAGACTGGAGTAATGATGCTGAATATTCAAATATAAATTACATTTTAAAACAATTATTTTAAATAGTAATAATATAACATTTAATATTACCATTTTAACTGTATTTGTGATTAAATAAATGCAGCCTTGTTGAGCAAAAAATATTTTTTTCAAATATATTAAAACAATTATTCCATATGTTTGTGGAAAAATTAATAGGGTACGTAAAGTGATAGTTCACCCAAAATTAATGAAAATAATTTAGGGAAAAAAAATTAATATTTTATATAATATATATATATATATATATATATGTATGTATATGTGTGTGCGTGTGTGTGTGTGTGTGTGTGTGTGTGTGTGTGTAACTTCTTTTTTATTCTGAGAATAAAGAAAGTTTGGAATGACATGAGGGTGAGAAAATAATGACAGAATGTTTAACAATGACGTTGTTTAACAACCATTTTATATCGTCTGTTTCCACCTTGTGGCTCTTCAGTGAACCCAAAACCCATGTGATATTGAGAATCACCTCCTTCTCCTGTCTGTCTGATGAACGTATGATAACAAACTTTTATTTTCTGCCTGAAAACGCTTTCATTTTCTCCACTCAGTGTGTGTGTGTGTGTGTGTGTGTGTGTGTGTGTGTGTGTGTTGTGGGGGTGGGGTAGTGTGAAGACCCCTCTCGTACAGGGCCCCCTGATTCACTCAGACACCAAGTGTCTAGACCATATTCATGATCCATCTGTCTGAGAGAACGCTACGCTACCGCCGTGGCCATTAGAATTGAAATCATTTTTGCTTCCCCCCCTCCCATCTCTCGTTTTGCCTCCTCTGCGTCTCTCTCGCTTGCTGTCTCTTTCTCGACACAAAAATCAGCACTCCTCAGCCTCTGAAAATTCAATCACGGCGCACACAGGTGTCTCTAAAATAGCAGCCAGCCGCAGACGCTTTCATTAACATGCGGCCCAGACTGCTAAATATTTTAAGTGCAGCAGTTGGACTTGTTCCATCGGTAAAGAGTGGCCCTTGTTCAGCAGACAGCAGGGGAAAAAATTGAAAAAAGCATGATAAATAAAGCTCACAAAACCGAGCAATCCTAACGTGGGGAGTGTTCATGAAGAGATGGCTGCTGGGGAAGGAGAAAGAGGGAGGAAGTGGACACGGCCAATAAAAGCCTAGCTGTAAAAAAAAAAATGTTGGTAGAAAACTTTGTAAAACAAACCAAAAGAACCACTTTAATTGTCCTAGTTCATATGAAATGAAACAAGATCCTTAAAGGAACAGTTCACCCAAAAATAAAAACTTGCTGTAAATGTACTCGCCTCAGGCCATCCAAGATATAGATGAGTTTGTTTCTTCCTCAGAACATATTTGGAGAAATGTAGCATAGCATCACTTGCTCACCAATGGATGCTCTGTAGTGAATGGGTGCCGTCAGAATGAGAGTCCAAACAGCTGATAAAAACATCACAATAATCCACAAGTAATCCACACCACTCCAGTTCATCAGTTAAAGTGAAAAGATGCATGTTTGTAAGAAACAAATCCATCCTTAAGGTATTTTAACTTCAAAACTAAGATATGAGTCTATAATCCATATTGTTTTCTCCCGGGGGAAATCCGTCTCATCTGAATCAGGAGAGAAATATGCACAGATCAAGCTCTGTTTACAAAAATGAAAACTTTTCACTTTGCGATTTTCACTTTTTACTTCACAAGACATTAACTGATGGACTGGAGTGGTGTGGATTACTTGTGGATTATTGTGATGTTTTTATCAGCTGTTTGGACTCTCATTCTGACGGCACCCATTCACTGCAGAGCATCCATTGGTGATGCAATGCCACATTTCTCCAAATTTGTTCCCATGAAGAAACAAACTCATCTACATTGTTTTATTAGAGTCGACGACTTTCAAAGACATAAATGACCGAGGTGATGCGTAGACAGCACTGTTGAATAAAAACCAGCTAATTCCACTCAGTCCTAATTACACTTGATGAACCTTGAAGACATTTGTTGAAGTTTAAAAGAGTTAACAGTCTGTCTGGATGCTTTCATGTTAACTGGCCTTGTAAGATGACTGACATCAAGCAAGAAAGAGAGTGTGTGTGTGTGTGTGTGTGTGTGTGTGTGTGTGTGTGTGTGTGTGTGTGTGTGTGTGTGTGTGTTTGTGTGTGTGTGTCTGTGTGTCTGCGCGCGCACAGATAGAAGAGAGAGCTAAAGCACACAAATTCATCTACGAACAGCATCCACATACAAACACAGATTCACACGCCTATGGATGGAAGGGGAAGGTCACACAAACAACTACTAAAACCTGTTAAACACAAATACAGTGTGCTAGCAAAAGAATAACGCGACAGAAAGTTCAGCCTTCAACAGTAACCAGTCTAACACTGATGCCAGCAGAGTCAAATATAAAGATGAATTCAACTTTCAAACAGAAAAAAGAAAACGCTAAACACAAAGACAGCTCAGTACAAAGTGGTAATCTAAAATGCACAAACATTACTAATAACTGCTAATGAAACAACAGTTTTTAACAAATTTATATTTTAATTTAATATTTTAAAGATGATTGTTACAAAAGATTTCAAATTATCGCTGTTCAAATTTCTACTTATAAAGAATATTGAAAATTCTGCTTGTATAAAAATATTAAGCAGAAAAAACATGTTTTTAACTTTGCAAATAAGAATAATTTTATTCAGCATATTAGACTGATTTCTGAGGGAAAATGTGACACTGAAGACTGGAGTAATGATGCTGAAAATTCAGCTTTGATCACAGGAATAAATATATATGTGTGTGTGTGTGTGTGTGTGTGTGTGTGTGTGTGTGTGTGTGTGTGTGTGTGTGTGTGTGTGTGTGTGTGTGTGTGTGTAAATATAAAAGTTTCTTTATTTGTAATATTATTTCACATTAATTTCCAATCTACTGTATTTTCTATCAGATAAATGCAGTCTTGAGTGAGCATAAATAGCTACTTATTTAAAAAACAAACAAAAAAAACCTATACCGAACCCAAACTTTTCAACAGCAGTGTATATTTTACTGTTATATTCTTAAAATACAAGAAATTCCCGTTTTTTAAAACAATGCATCACAGCAAGTGAATGACTAAATGTCGCTGTCTTTGTTAAACTTTCTGCAACATACTGCGCAATCATATTAATCAAAGTTTAAAGATCCTTGCAACCCAAATAATGTTATTTTATATGAACTATTATAAAGCGGAGAGTTCCGGTCCTTGATTCTGATTGGTTGAGCCACGTTCGGAACTGTTGTAAATTACACTACAAACATACACCTGTTTACGTTTGTCTGTTGCTTGGTGACAACCTTGTTGCAACCACAGCTCCGCTTCGTGTCGTGCCTAACAATGCCCCTAAGCTGTTATAAATTCACTATAAACCACAGCTTCTTGGGGCTTATTGCTTTAATTTAATCACAGAAAAAATGTTTAGTAGACTTGAATGTTGACATGTTTAGAGGAGGCAATGTGTGTGTTCTAGTGCATTTTAACCTCTGACTTGATTAGTTTGTGGTTTGGTAACTTTGGTTATTCGAAATGCTCTTCTGCTAGTATTGCAACCTTTAGCTCATATTTTAAAACAGTTTGCACACATAGTATACATTACATACTTCAATTTGATGGAGAGCCCCAAGCACACTGTGGAGTAATATTTGATTAAACCAGAATAAAACTTGACAGATGAATCGATTATCTAAAGCAATAATTATTTGCAGCAAAAATGAACACTTCTAACTCTCAAATCTGACTGATAAGCCAGATTCATTATAAAACAGCTAACGCACATCAACTGGAATTCAGTTTTAATGCATCAAGTCAACATATCTGCAATATCATCTACAGTTATGCTAATGAACTGTACTCCTCAGCAGAAGAATCGTTCTCACACTTGTGCTCAGTATGTTTTTCTTGCAGAACTGTGGTAAGACATCTGCACCACACGGCATTTTGTGGCACAATGCTGAACAAAATATCAATAAAACAGGATGGATCAGCAAAGACAACAGCACAGAGCACACAGCAAAGAGATCTGGGCGACACCACAAACTACAGTAACAGCAGTTCAGCTGTTTTCAAAATAGTAACCAGTAATAGTTTCTAGTAACAAGACATTTTTCCCAACAACTAAGTGCTGTATTGCTGTTTTTATGTCACATTTATAATGCACACCCAGCCTTGCAACCGATTGTGATGTTAATCAAACACTCCAGTAGACTGTCACTGTCCAGTAGCATGAGTCTGATTCATTCAATATTTGCCCCCTGGAATTGTTAACCGGGGCATTTTTTATAGTTACCTTATTATTTGTATGCTTGCTGTCTTTAATGTCAAACACTTCAATTTAACCATTTGTGTCAATCAATCAGAATACTTTAAAATGTTACCAATGACAACAGACTTTTAATTAGATATACATTTGATAAAATAGGAACTAATAGGACTGCAATATAATGACAAAAAGCATTTTTGTCAATTGTTGCTCTTGATGTTGTAATAATGATTATTATTGCTGATTAATAGAATACATATAAACTGTTTTTGTGTTTGAGGAAGCGGCACATTATATTCATTACATAACACAAACATGTCAGTCCATGACATTAACATTGCAAAAACTCTCGTAATAATCACTGAAGTGATTATTGATCAAGTGATAAGTGTGATTAGTGAAACATGGAAGCCCAATCCTACCACAAAATTAAAATTAAAACAAGGTAATTGTGACTTTCTATCTCACAATTCTGACTTTTTTCTCACTATTCTGACTTCTTTTCTCAGAATCGGGAGATATGAACTTGCAATTGCACGTTATAAAGTCCAATTATGAGTAAAAGCGTAAAAGCAATCAGATGCAATGTATGCAGATTTAAATGTATTTTCACAAATTGACCTTTTTCACATTTCATTTTAATTGCGACAGCCAAAATAGATTTAGTTTAATTATGCAAAAATTATGCATTTTTGCCCATTTATCTCAAATTTGTGGGGCATTTTAGGTCATTTTAGTGACATTTTTACCACATGCCCCCGTTAATTTCTGCCCTCTGTCTGGACTTAATATACTAGTTCAAAGAAAGAAACATTGATTCACCAAATCTTTTTTGTAGTGAAATAAATATTGAAATACTGCACGGTTTTCAGTTCAGGTGAATAAATTAGGGTAGATTTTATTTGTTCCAGTTCTTTATGCCTCATAAATACAGTGAACCACATAATCCAATAGGCTAATTATTGAATTTAAAGACAGTAACTGACATAAATCCCTTCTATGTATGCGGCAACATTTGATTATATTTATTCTTAATAGTAGCTTGACTGTAGCCGAGTAGTTTTCTACAGTAGCTTCCCCAACACTGATGCAATATCACCTGTCGGTGATGCAGATGTGGCGTTGAGACAGAGGTGGGCGGATGGACTTACACTGGATGGTGTCTGGAGGTGGAGGTACAGAAGCAGGACAGTGTTCCTCATCACTGTTGTCTCCACATTCATTCAGATGATTGCAAATCAGCGAGAGAAGTTTCAGACATCTGCCATTGGTGCAGTGGAACTTGCACTCTGCAGAAAGACAAAGAGAGAAATGCATCAAGGGTGGATGGTTAGGATTGTTATGACACAATGCGGCACTATTATACAACTGAAGGCATCACATACCAGACAGACTGAATAATTAAGCATATGCAGGTTGATGCAATGCACCACATGCAGGAAAATAACAATTACAACTTGGCTTTGGGTGGAGTGCTGAGATGAACAGATATTTCAAAACTTTATAGAGCATGTGAAACATTTCTACCCAGTTACTCTAAGACTAGTCTAAACCTCAGACGGTACGCCCATGGACAGCTCACGGCCCGTCTGATGGATATTGCACACAGAAATGGCAACAGCTGGCTAAAACCGCAAGCTCCAATCTGATTGGCTGGCTTCCAAACAATTTATGTTATTCAGAGTGCACAGGTTTTTAATCACTTCTTCAGCTTGCTGGTATGGTATCATCTATTAAAGATTAGTGTTTCCAAAACATCATGTAAACAGACTGTGGTTGGTTGCTTCACATGTCAGTCAGATGGTCTTTGTGGGCGGTTCTTTGGCCAAATAAACAGCAAAGTAGACCAGACTTCATGCTGAAAGTCAGAAGTCTTGCTCTGTAAGATGTGATTCAGAATCATAAACACAATGTTAATATAAGCACAATGTGTTGGAAAATGTGTGCTAATATAAGAGACAACTGATAATTATTTTTGATGACAATTTATCACGAAATATACACTAGTGTATGCTTTTTATTAATATAATCATTTTCAAATATATTTGTAGCAATGGAAATGTTTTAAAACAAACAAAAAATAAATGGCTTGTGCACTATATTACATGCATTATGTGATGAACAGACAAGTGTTATTTTAGTATTATTTATATAATTATATAATTATAAGTACTAAATACGAATTAGCCTTAATTTTTTTATATTTTCAGTTTTAGTAATTGTATATTTCAACTTAAACTCATTTTATGCCAGTGCAAATAATTATTTTTTGCTGACAGAAATGAAATGAACAAATATTGTAAATGATGTGATGGATAAATCTGTAGCAATGTTAATATTAAACAAGCAAAATAGTCTTGTGATTAACCAGCATTATTTTAGTATTATTTATATAATTATATTGTTATAGTATTTAACAATAGGAATTAGTTTTAATTTAACTTTTAGTTTAAATTTGATGATATACAGTATGACATCGCCATTTTATTTATTTATTTATTTTCATATATTCCATTTATCTTATTTTATTTAGTTTTTAGTATTTGTAATACTTGCAATCATTTTATTTCAGTTAGCTGCAGTCAACCTTTCTAGTTTTCATTTTTTCCTAATATTTCTTTTCTTATTTCAGCTTTCAATTAATGAAAATGTTTTTTAATAGTTTTACCTTTAGTTAATAATAACAATAGAACAGGCTCAAATTTAAGTCATTATTAGCTATAAATCATGGTACTTTTATGGTGGTTTTTTATATTCTTTTTGAAAGCCTAAGAATGTGCGTCAGTGCTGTTGTATGGAAAAGAGCAGCTCAAATATTTTGCAAAACATCTCCTTTTGTGAAGTCACATGAGTTGGGAACAACATGAGGATGAGTAAAAGATGACAATTTACATTTTTAGTGAACTGTTTCTTTAAGGAATACATCAACACCACTGAAAAGATAAAATGTAAGATTAAATAAAGACAAAAAATGTCCTTTCATTGTAAAAGCCTTCTTAATTTCTCCCTTCGATTTAATAACAAAAGTGCTTTGCTAGTCAGGTGCTCTTAAAAGATCCCGAGGAAGGGAACATATGAGGCAGTTGTTCGGCAGCCTGCTGTGAATAAAAGAGGTCAGGGATGTTGTGATGGAGTTTAACGGGTCTCTAATCTACCCAGACTCATGATGCGTGACCTGACACCACACCCGATGACATAACATCTATAAAACATTGACTTCAGAGCCATTACAGTGCCTTGTATCAGGCAGTTCTCCGGCTGCTGTCTCGTCTGTGGCGTTAATCGCAGATTTGATCACCAGCAGGGGAAATGAGACACCATGTTTGAGACGTCAGTCTCCACACAACGCCCAAACAAACTTAAACACACTTGTGCATCTGCTTGAGGACAGACAACGATCTATCAGTCCCGAGCAGACAGCCAGGTGTCACTTAATTTCAGGATGATCTAGAAATGTAGAGCAAGATCTGAGCCATGCAGACATTGCAGATTTTAACCATTTCTGAACAAACTGTGTTTAGAAAACTCACTGCCGTGATGCTAGGGTGCTTGGGTTCATGACCTTTAAATGTTTGAAAGAGGTTTTTTTTGAGGCACTTGAAGCACACTAAATATACATGAGCAGAACTGCATTCTCACAGAATTTCTGAATATTCTCTAGATATTTAAATTGTGTGAACGAAGATGGTCTCGCCATAGTTTTTTCTTTCAAGTCCAATACTGTGCCATTTCAGATTTATCCGCATCAAAAATTAAAATAAAAACACCTTGTGGTTGGTTGCTTTACCATTTGGTCAGACAATCTCTTTCTGTCTAAGTGGGTAGACTTTGTGCTGCAACTCAGATGTTTCTATGTAAATATATCTGATTTTTCCCATTTCTTCACTACCAGGCTAAAAACAGCAAGTCAATTTATTTGTATAGTGCTTTTCACAATACCCATCGTTTCAAAGCAGCTTTAATGCCTTATTGTTGCATTTCGATTAATATTGGGGAATAATATAGTTTATATTTTGCGATGCAATCAATCAAGCATTTAAGATATAGATAACCCTTCACAAATGTACTGCATGTACACGGTAAAAATGATTTTGTAAGCAAAAAAAGTACATTTGATAAGAAAATATTTCAGTCTTTCAACTTAAAAATTTCATGTTTAATTCAACGTTATTTGCTGTTTCTTTGTATTTATTTGTAAAATGTACTTTCAATTTCTGAGCGAAATTTGTTTTAAAGGATAATTTCTTTCAGTTTATGTATATGACCTTAAACATAATTCTATATACAACTTTATATAAATAGCTGGGCAATAATTGTTACATTTTTCAACAGAATAAAAAAAATCAAGCAGTTATGGATAAAATATAGATTTAATATATATATATATATATATATATATATATATATATATATATATATATATATATAGATTCCTTCAGTTAGTGTTTTCTGTAAGTTACATCAGTGTGAAAAGTGGTAAAAAGTGACTGCCTTTATGAGCGAGTCACTGAATCATTCACTCAACTGATTTATTCAAAAACACTGATTCATTCAAAAAACAAGACAAATGTGTCTTTGTGAGAGAATAACTGAATAGTTCACTTAAATGATTTGATTGAAAAACTACTCGTTCATTCAGGGAACAAACAAGGATGGTCTATGAGTAAATAATTTAATCGCTCAAATTATTCATTCAAAAACACTAATTAATTCAAGGAACAAATAAAATAGAGTGAATCACTGAATCATTTGCTTAAACGATTCATTTGATCAGTTTTGTTGTGTGCCATTTTAAATGCTTGAGCTTTTTAAAGCTGGGTGGATTCTGGTTGGCTGTCAATCCTTTTATTATTCATCAGCTGGGAAAAAATTCCTCTGTTTTTCCAGTTATAGTTATGGATTATAGCTATGGTTTTGACTATGCTATGATTTTTAAAACTATATCTATATCTATAGTTATTATTCTTGGTGTGAACAGGCCTTCAGACTGTGCTTTAGGTCATTTGTCAGTGTGTCTCATGCAGCAGTGTTATTGTCCTGCACTCTCTCACGCACTTCCCTGTCTGCTCAGCCAAACTGATGCTCTCTGACCGCTCTCTGTGTCATCGGCCGCTCGTCGCACAATCGCCTGCCATTCTCATGACTCATCCGACCCTGATAAGACCTCGAACCACCCTGTGTGTCTGGGTTCTCCTCCCTGGTCCGGCTGTTGATGTCACCTGCCCTGCGCTCCCCTGAAGCAGTCAGACAGGGCCATCTGTGTGCAGCGGTCAGCCGGAGGAGATCATGGGATGGATGGGTCTGAGAGAAGTCTCAGTTCCTAAATTTAACCCGCACCTGGGATTTGGAGTCCGCGGGCAATTCAGGCCAAGTGTGTTAGCTGTTCATGACTGCGGTTTGTTGTCTTTTTTTGTCTTAATTTTCCACATGACATATTGAAACAGCATTCATAAGCCAATTTATTTGCATAATGTGACCATAAAGTCAAACAGGATTTTCAACAAGACAAATGGTAACACTTAAGGAATTAAGATTAAGAGACACTATTCACTATTAATATTTGCTCATTAGCATGCATATTATCTGTTTATTAGTACTTATGAAGCACATATTAATTCTGCAATTGGTCTCATTCTGCAAAACCATATTCTAGATCTTCAATACCTAAACATGACTACTGCAACTGCCTTACGATCAATAAGCAGCAAATTAGGAATTTACTGAGGAAAAACTCATATTTAATAGTGAATATGTGTTCCATATTCTAAAGTGTTAGCAGAAAAGTCAATGAATGGCAGGACTTGACTGGATCATGAAAAGTGGGCGTTCCTTAAAACAATGGGCTACTACTCCTATCCAGAAGCACCACTTTTGAGACTTTTTGACTTGGATGCAGAGACTCAAGGGGAAGTTCACCTTCAAGTGCATCTCCAAAATGGTAATGCTTCAAATAATTTGCTATTGTTGTTGTAAACTTTACTACATTAATGTTAAGTGGCATTAAATTAACTATAACAATTTAAGAAAGGCTGCATTGAGTAGTAGCCTTAAAGGGTTAGTTCACCCAAAAATTATAATTAGCCCATGTTTTACTCCCTCATGGCAAATCCAGTCGAAGAAGGTCATATACACCTATGCCTTAAGGGAGTAAAACATGGGCCAATTTTCATTTTTAGGTGAACTTTCCCTTTAATCAATGACTAAGGGTGTGTTCACACTTGGCAGGTTTTTTTACGCTTCCAAATAAACTCTGGTGTGGTTCAGCTAAAAGATGCAACATAGCCCAAAGACATTTAAACAAACCAAAAACATGATGTGATGTCACAAGATGCAGTCTTAAAAAGGACAGAATGCTCAAGCATACCTGGTTCTTCTAGTCATATGTAGGAACTATGTCACCTAATTACAGTTCAGTATGGAAGTCAGAATCGGCGTCTCCTTACAGCAGATCTACAGTATATGTACAGTGGAAAAATTCCTGATGTTGTTTTGACTTCTTTATACATTTTATACCCTGTTCGTGAGTTATCAGCTAGTAAAAAATACCTCCATATGTACACACATAAAACGAGGACATTTAGCCCAGCACACAGCATTGTTCTGGACGTTCAGTAAGTTCATGAAATATGTAACATAAAAGCTGTCCAGTCAGGTTGTGACCATATCCTTGTGCCTTTTGTTTTTTATCTTTAGGTTTGCCGTTAAAATAAGAATATCAACACTGTATTTAGTTACAATACAATGTCAACCAAATGTAGTTTCTTACTCCAGACCAAAAGAACCAAGAACCAAACTACAAGTGAAAACACACCCTAAATAGATGAATGACTATTAGTTAACCCTTTAACCAATAGCCCGAAAGGCCTGATTTAATTCAGTATGAAATAGATATTCTCCATATCAATTTTCTAAATGCATTTTATTGATCTTATTGTGAATAATTCATGCATGAACTTTTTTCAAAATGTAAATGTTTAATCAAAATGTAAATGTCATGGATCTTCCTCTGAAATGTCAAATTTCTCTCTGATGGTGATTCTCTCTGATTACTGTACATTGCAACTTTAATATCAACAGAAAAATGTGAAGTCATTCCAGAGTAAGCGGTTACATTTCGATGAAATAAACGTGCATTAATAAAATAAATTATGTACTTATACTACGGTTACCACATCTCAAGACATTGATCAGATGATATATTTCAAGGCATTTGTCTGGTTAATCTACTTAAAACCCTATTGTGAGTAGAATTAATTTCTTCCGCATCTCATCCTTAAACACACAGAGCAATGTTTTGATTGCGCCACAGAGCCGCAGTGTTTGCAAATCAACCTACAAATGGCTTACCAATAGTTGCCTGTGCATGTTAGGCTGGCACAGGAGAAATTCAAAAGTAAGCACACACGTCACCTTCAAAAACTGCATATCAATTTATTAGCCAGAATCAGCGTGTATTTCGCTTCTTAAAATGGATTGATACTTTCCCGTCTGGTTTTGGATTACACGTCTTGTTGTATTACACAAGTCTTGTGTACTTCTGCGAAGGCTGCGAAATGAGTTTTGTTCTTAATACCTTTAATCTTATTTGGACCTCGTCTCCCACACATCACGCTATATCTTTTGTCACTTTCAACACTCCCCTCCCTGTCTTTCTCCCTCAGTCTGTGTCTGTCACCGCCTCCAGGTCTTGGCACCTTTATTAAGAAAAGAAAATAAGAGCGAGGAAGCCTGCAAAATTTTCTGCGCCAAACTCCCCAGCACATTGAGGGGGAGCGGTGTGTGTCGTGGTGAGAAGCGAATGACCTCCGCCGGCTGAGCTCAGATAATTAAGTGTGCATGCATAGCAGAACCGAGTCAAAAAGTGCGAGACGGAGCAGCCGTCGCAATATGTTCTCACTTTATTAACATTTCTGAGTAAAATGTAAAACAGACAAGGGCTAGACACTGTACTACATATAGCTGGTGTGATGGTCTTTTTTTAAAGTTGAAAACTATTAAGCTAATTCTGAAACGCCTGTAACTTAAAGTGGCAGATTTAAAAGGAACATATAAGACTGGAGCTTTTAAACAGGTCGGTCCACCACGGCTCAAAACCTAAAACAAGCACAGCTAACCAGAGTTTAACATTGCAGGCAGCGATTGTTTTTGCTCTCCCCTATCCCGCTTGTTTAGTACCGCTGTATTCCCAGGCATTCAGCCCACTTTAAACTCCCCCAACCTTTTCGAACCTTGCCTATATGCAAACCTGTGTGCTGTGGGTTCACAAAATGACAGGAATCGATTTGGAAGCTGTCCACACTCAAAACGCCTCTGCCATGAACCACCAACACAATTCCTACTCCACAAAGACTACTGTATATGTGTGTGTGTGTGTGTGTGTGTGTGTGTGTGTGTGTGTGTGTGTGTGTGTGTGTGTGTGTGTGTGTGTGTGTGTGTGAGTGAAGTGTGTGAGCAAGCACAAGCATCAAAACTGAGTAGCTTCGCTCTCTGTTGCTAGGCAAAATCATGAGCAAATTAAATCAAATCATATCAACACAAAAACAGTGGCAGTATACATCTCTTTGATTGGGATGAAATGAGCTTAAATTGATATTAAATGAAAAGCAACTTCACTGATCATGGTACAGACATATATCTAACAAATTACATGATATTTGGGTTGTTATTTATAGTATTTGTCTAATTACTTTGACTAGGCTTTAGGATTGTCTCTCTGAAACGTTTTAAAGCAATAAACCAAGGTAATTTTGTATTTTAGTTAAACTTAAGTTTAACCGTTCATAGAAAATAAGTATTGTCATTATTTACTCACCCTCATGTCATTCAAACCTGACTTTCCTTCTTGCATGGAACACAGAGAAGATATTTTGAATAATGTTCAAGATGCTCTTTTCCATGCAACAACATTTAATTGATCGATTGAGAAAAAAATCCACAAAACTGCCATAAAAGTAACCATCTATTCAAAATCTTCTGAATTCTCACAATTATATTTGTTAAAATTTGGCATGTTAAGACGGAATCTAAAGCTTTGCTATAAGCGAAGTGTCTTAATGTGCCATGTTCAGATTAAATGCAAAGATCACTACACAAGTCACTACCTTTATGGTGAATTTTGAAGAACTGTTTTGACATTTTCTTTTGTGATCCACAAAAGTAATGAAGGTTTGGAGCGATATGAAGGTGAGAAAATAATGACACAATTACATTTTTGCACTGACTTTCTTTGTGCTAAATTTCAAACCAACATCAAAACGTTTTTGCTAGTTGAAGCATTCCATTCTGTTGTGATTTCTTTGACTGACAGGTTGCCTGGGACCGTGGGCCGGCACTCTTTCCCCTCAGCTGGAGAGCCCATCACATGCTTTTGAACAGAATGTTCTGGTTTTTCATTTCTCTCCATGATGAATAAAATAGCAGAACATTGTGACCCCGGCTCAGCTTGGGGCCCATCCAGTTGTTAAAACAATATCCTCTACCTCAGGTCTCTTAGGAATTTTTGGATGTATGGGTCCAAATTCCAGTCCAAGTTCAAATTCCACATCTGATATTAAAAGCTGGATACTGGAGTATTTTCAGTGTCAGCACTTGGCCAGCCCCGAACAAAGGCAGAAGTTTCACTTTCTGAAAAGAGTCTCTTTTTTTGATTTTTTTGAAACACAACCCTACCAACATGATAGGGACTCCTTGCAGTTCAAAAGTCATGTATTCTCAAAAACAAAGGTGAACTAAGCAACTTTTTGTTAATAAGTAATTGATCTGACTTCATACTAACACTCATGTGCCTTTTTTTAAAGGGGTACCAGTGGCACTCCAGCCTCACTTCTTTCCCTAACCTAATTAATGAATGAATGAGCCATAAATGAGGCAAACCCTTCCCTTAGTAAATCTGCACCTGAAAAGCAATCAGTAGCAAATGAGTACATGCGTACATTTCTTTTATGCAACATAAAAAAAATGTTTTAAATAACAAGGTAGTGATTAGACGATGATGTTCAAATTATTTATGGAAGGTGTGACTCAATTGACCCATCGCAAGGACCTAGACCCCCTTAGTTACTGTTGCTACGTCCAACAAGCCATGATACTCTCAAAAATACATTGCTGAGGAAAGAGGACACTACCAACATGCCAACAGACAAGACAGAGCAGGTTACTTTTGCAATAAAACAAAGTCTCAGCTTCCAAATTTTGTCATTTTTAAGAAATTCAAACAATAAATACAGTTTTACTGCTCTTATATCTAATGCGTCATGACAGATCGCTGTAGTGCCTCAGCTCTAGCGGCAAATGAACCCATCATCTCTTCCTCTTTACTAGTTATAGCACAAAATAAACATGAATGAACATCAGAAGCTATCTTGTTTCAACCGTGGAAACACATCAAAACACACAATTTTTGAAGTCCAAGTCCACCAACATTAATCTACTCTTCTATCTGGTTTGTTTGTGGGACAAAATTGCAGATTTTGTGTTATGATTGGTCAGATTGCGGAAACTGGCGAAGCGTGAACTCGACTGACCAAATTTTTACACATGAATGGCAGACTTCTGAGAGGCAAAATATCATAATAGTACTGCTACTGTTTAGATAATAATAAGAAGAAAAAGATGATGATGAAGCAGCAGCATTAGGTGACATTATATTAAAATTATACATATTATTATAATTATTATCGTCATATTTATTAATAATACTAATACTAATAATAATAATAATAATAATAGTTAAAAGTAGTAGTAGTACATTGAATATATTTTCCCACCTAGTTATTAATGATAATAACATAATAATAATAATGTAATAACAATGTAATAAGACAAAGAAGAATAAAATAATAATTTGTCACTTCCTGTTTGTTGCTGCCATGTGTCTCGAGTTTGAGCTCCGTCACATGAATTCTTTATCGTCTATTTTTTAATCTTAAAATCTATTTTATACACCATCATTTTAATTTCTATAATGTGTGAAAATATCCTCTATCATATTCTACAACAAAAACAATCAGAGCGCTTTATCACTAGTTTTATTTTGATTTCCCGAGTCCGCTATTAGCTTATAGCCCGTTAGCATCGCCAGCGTGGTTGCCGCTAATCCCGCGTGCATTGCTAATACTCTATTCACACACATTACCATTGCTTTACTCACTGTTACTTGCTTTAATGGTGGATGTATGTCTACCTTTGAGTGCGGGTGATGACACGTTCGAGCTGCATTCGGTGCATTCAGAGCTGGAGGCCGTGGAGAAGCAGATTCGGGTCCTGGAGCAGAGGCAGTCCCAGCTGAGAGAGCGGAGAGCCGCGCTGGAAAACTCCCGGGCTGACACTCACAAGTCCGGGGTAAGCATACAGCGCACTGATAACAGTCCCACCACCTCTACTCCATGTGTTCTCAGCACAGGCCCGGTGCACCCAGGATGCGATCTTCCCAGATGTCCTTCACTGCGCAGAGACCCGCGATCCTGAAGGCCGACGAGAGCCCCAGAGCGGTTGTGTTTCACGCGGGGGTTAACAACACCACGCAGCGGCAGACGGAGACACTGAAGAGAGACTTCAGGATCCTGATCGAGACGGTTCGCAGCACGACGCCCACGGCGACGATCATCGTGTCAGGACAACTGCCCACGTATCGACGAGGACACGAAAAGGTTCAGTAGACTTTTTGCTTTAAATGAATGGCTATTGTCATGGTGTAAAGAATAGAAACTGCTCTTTGTTAATAATTGGAATCTTTTCTGGGAGCGTCCTAGGCTTTTTGGCACAGATGGCCTGCACCCCAGCAGAGTCGGAGCGGAACTCCTCTCGGACAACATCTCCAGGACTCTACGCTCCATTTGACTAGTAATCCAATTCTCAAATATTATCTAATGCTCATAAACATTAGATCACTCACACCCAAAGCAGTTATTGTAAATGAAATTATCAAAGAAAATAGTTTTGATGTACTCTGGTTGACTAAAACCTGACTAAAACCAAATGATTATATTGGTCTAAATGAGTCTACTCCATCAAACTACTGTTATAAACATGAGCCCCGTCAGACTGGTCGTGGGGGAGGTGTTGCAACAATATATAGTGATATTCTTAGTGTTACCCAGAAAACAGGATACAGATTTAAATCATTCGAAATACTTCTGCTTAATGTTACACTGTCAGATATGCAAAAGAAATCTATCGTATCTCTTCCTCTGGCTACTGTGTATAGACCACCAGGGCCATATACAGAATTCTTAAAAGCATCTGGATATTTCCTCTCAGACCTGTTGGAAAACGTACTGTGCCATGGTACAACAGTAATACCCACTCTCTCAAGAAAGAAACTCGTAGTCTTGAGCGCAAATGGAGAACAACTAACTTGGAAGTTTTTAGAATTGCGTGGAAAAACAGTATATCCAGCTATAGACAGGCTCTAAAAAATTGCCAGGGCCGAGCATATCCACAAACTCATAGAAAACAACCAAAACAATCCAAGGTTTTTATTTAGCACAGTGGCTAGATTAACAAATAACCAGACGCCACCCGATCTAAATATTCCCTCACAGTTAAATAGTAACGACTTTATGAATTTCTTCACTGATAAAATAGATAACATCAGAAATACAATAAAAAAATGTAGATTCTACAGCGTCTAATACCTCAGTTTTATCCATCGCACCCAAAGACAAACTGCAGTGCTTTACAACTATAGGACAGGAAGAGCTAAATAAACTTATCACTGCATCTAAACCAACAACATGTTTATTAGATCCTGTATCCACTAAATTACTGAAAGAGTTGTTACCTGTACCGGTCCAAATGGTCCCAAAACCATTCAAGCTGGCTGTTATTAAGCCTCTTATTAAGAAACCACAACTAGATCCTAGTGAACTGGCAAATTACAGACCCATTTAAAATCTTCCATTTATGTCTAAAATTTTTGAAAAAGTTGTGTTTGCTCAACTGTGCTCCTTCCTGCAAAAAGAATAATCTCTATGAAGAATTTCAGTCGGGTTTCAGGCCCCATCATAGCACAGAAACTGCACTTGTTAAAATTACAAATGACTTGCTTCTTGCTTCAGATCAAGGCTGCATCTCATTGCTAGTTTTACTTGATCTTAGTTCTGTGTTCGACACCATAGATCACGACATACTCATAGATAGATTACAAAACTATACAGGTATCCAAGGGCAGGCTTTAAGATGGTTTAGATCCTACCTGTCCGATCGCTACCACTTTGTTTATTTAAATGGGGAGTCATCTCATTTATCACCAGTAAAATATGGAGTGCCACAATTATCTAAAAATGTAAAAGATTGGATAACCAATAATTTTCTCCTAATAAAGACAGAGATATTACTTATTGGACAAAAAAACATTACACAGAATCTCGTAGATTAGACGGATGTACTGTTACTTCCTCTACAGTCAAAAATCTGGGTGTTATATTAGACAGCAACTTGTCTTTTAAAAATCAGATTTCCCATGTTACAAAAACAGCATTCTTCCATCTTAGAAACATTGCCAAGCTACGAAACATGTTACCTGTTTCTGATGCAGAAAAGCTAGTTCATGCATTCATGGACTATTGTAATGCACTGCTAGGTGGTTGTCCTGCATCCTCAATAAACAAGCTACAGGTAGTCCAAAATGCACCAGCTAGAGTCCTTACCAGGTCAAGAAAATATGATCATATTACCCCAATTTTACAGTCTTTCCACTGGCTACCTATTAAGTTCCGTATCAGTTACAAAATATTATTACTTACTTATAATACTTATAAGGCCCTTAATGGTTAAGCTCCTGCGTACCTAACTAGTCTTCTACCACGCTACAACCCATCACGCTCCCTAAGGTCACAAAACGCTGGACTTTTGATAGTACCTAGGATAGCAAAGTCCACTAAAGGATGTAGAGCTTTTTCACATTTGGCTCCCAAACTCTGGAATAGCCTTCCTGATAATGTTCGGGGTTCGGACACACTTTCTCTGTTTAAATCTAGATTAAAAACACACCTCTTTGGCCAAGCATTCAAATAATGCATCTCATAATTTTGGACTGCAGTTATATCTGATCTAATGTGCATTATTATTCTTTAGCTTGGGTTAAACTAATTCATTTTACTTGGCTGGAACAGCAGCTACGCTAATTATGTCTCTATTTGTTTCTCTGTAACTAGGATTTACACAAGCTCCAGTCTGGATCCAGAACATCCTAAAAAGAGATGATGCCAACCCCTCAGAGGACCTCAGATGATGTTAACCCAGAGTCAACATACAGAACTACCACATTTTGCTATAAATCTGATTGCATAATTGCTGTTAATAGTGTTAATCGTCTGTTTGTTTACGTCTTTTATTGATTTTTCCGAACATTTCTGCTGTATGCACATAAACTGACAGTCATCACTGATAAGCTACTACTAAATATTGTAGAAACTTAATTTTCTGTAAAGTTGCTTTGCAATGATTTGTATCGTAAAAAGCACTATGCAAATAAACTTGAATTGAATAGCGCTATTATTATCCAAATTGCTGTGGATATAAAAAAGAAAAAAGTACAGTAAATGGCTGGTCATGTGATAATTCCAGAAACTATGAAGACCTGCCTGATAGAGAATGAAAGTAATAATTGATGCGGAGTCTTCTTTTTCAATTGTAGATCAATTTTAACATGTAGCTGAAAGTATAATTGATTAAATTACGTGTGAACCTTAACTGAGAAACTTAGGAGACTTAAGCAGAAACTTAATTTATTTAGGAAACCTATCAAGGTGATTCTTACCTGTGTTATTATTTGTGGCTGGGTAGTCAGCTGCCTGCATACTGCCCTTGCAGTAATGCTTTTGACTGCAGCTTTAACCAGTCCGGTAGAAATTGTGTTGCTGTGTGACCTCCATTTTGGATCCTCCGGTTCAGCTTGTGTGTGACAGATACTCTATAAACCCTCTGGGCAAGGAAGTGCTGGATTTGCTAAATGACCAGTTAAAAAACTCACTGTGGTAAAAATGCTTGCTAAACAAGGGATACTATCCTCCAAGCCATGGATATGCAGCCATGGCCAACTGTGCAAAGTTTCACTCTAGAGCTTGGAAGTGTTTGACGTGTCTGCTAGAACTGTCTTTCTTTCCACTTTTCAGGCTTGGCATGTGAGTGACACAGATGCCCATAGGCACCGTCCTATCCAATGTGCCAGGGGTGACATCCTTCTTCAGGGGTGCTGGAGTTTCATCTTAGGAGAACTGCGGAGAAAAGAGAAAAGGAGAAAACTGGTTAACACGATTATATTTGAACAAGTGATTCCCGTTCCCCTTGGCTGGTTCATTTCGGAAGAGAGCCATATGGAAGGCTACACTGGAGAAACAACCTTCTTTATTTGTTCAGATGCAAAAACACAGCAGGGTGGCACTTTGAAGTCTGGAGATAAATATAACTGGGGGTGGCATGCACACCTCTGAAAGTAAAATCATCTCCACTTCAAACACAACGAGGAGAAGAGAAGCACGCTCAACAAGAAAAGACGAACGAAACATTGTTAGCAAAAAGTACAAATGTGTAGCAAAAAGACAAAGCAAATAATATGGATATGTGTAGGTCAGCTTTGGACAGGGCTGTATGGGTTTGCTGGCTCTTATCCATCAATGCCCCATTGTGACAGTCAAGCCGTTAGGAACTAGAGACTCTATAGACATCTATGGTAGAGTCTGCATGGACGTTACATTGACCCTAAAGTCTAGGGATATTTTCAAAATTGGATGTCTTAAAAGGGGGGGGGGGGGGTCTTATGCTATTTCATGGTTTCTGAGTTATTTACAAAATTTTAAAAAGTTGGATTCTCATGCTAAACTTGGCCAAAGCTTCAAATAACAATTTGGAGTGCTTTTGAAAAGAATCGTAAAGCTGTATCTTTTATAAATATCATAAAACTAGAGACTCTTTGGAGATATGAGGGATGCAATACTACTGGATCTCAAGGTTAACATGAGATTGAGCGAAACTGTGTGTTATGTCCCCTTTAACGACTAGTTGGTTTAAGGTTCACTCCATCCCCATTGGACATGTTTCATAAGCTGCATTCTAACATTCAGAAACAGCTTAGATGAAGCACAATATAATGGAAATGGAAGTATTTAAAGGGGTCATAATGTTCACGCAAAGAAAGAAGGCGTGGTTTCAGTAACCATAGTTAGTGTTGAAGCAGGCATGTCAGGGAGATGCTGTGTGTTTCTAGGAGAAAGCAAAAGCACTTTATTTGGCCTTCCGAAAGTAGATGCATTTAGGAATCTTTAAGATTACTTACAACAGAACACCAACGCATTTTATGGACAACCGTATCGTGAACCTGGGAGAGGAGGTAATTCTGACTTTGCCACGATAATCTGGCGCTTCTGAATCAGCTACTGTAAGTATGTTTTGTAATTAGTTTAAGTATTTGCTGTTGACTGTTCAAATGTGGAGTTTTGCACTTCATGTGTGTGTGCGTATGTGTTTGTGCACACGTGTGTGTGTGTGTGTGTGTGTGTGTGTGTGTGTGTGTGTGTGAGAGAGAGAGAGAGAGACAGGGTCACTCAGTGGAGTCAGCTGTCTTAACCGTCTGTGGCTTGTATACTGCCAATACATAAGAGCTTCATCACTGTGTCTGTCACGCGACTTTGTTCCCCTTTCAGGCTTGAACTGATGGTAAAACTAAGGACATTATTACTGTCTTTACATTTATTTTGAAAGTTGAAACTCGTGATTATGGAAAGGAGCGTTACATTTCCAAAGAGTGCTTGCAGTGATCGGCCAATCACAATGCACTGGATCAGTTGGATAAAAGCGATGTGAAAAGGCTGAAACCAGGCTTAAAAAAGGCCCTGTGACCTGACTGACCAAATCAGTCCTGTCAAAGTTTAACACTATCTTCCAAAAGTCCAACTTTTACAAATGCATCTCGAGACCTCTGCATTCTGTTCCATTCTGCTGCACTTAGTCCAAATGTTTTGAACTGAAGAACTATGTGAACGCTCATTAAGAAAGATGTCTGCTTGATGTCTGGTGAACATGACCCTACAAAATTATACAAAGCTCAGGGTTGAGAAAACCAACTGGTATTAGAAATATTTCATTTTTTTCATCTCTGAACAGAAGACCAACTACTAATTTGTGTACACAGCTTGGCACAGACAGTGTATTTAACTGTCTAATTTAAACAACAGTGGAGTTGATTTATAGAGATAAGGATGTGGAAGAAGAAGGAGTGTGAGTAAAGTTTTCTTTTTGTCCCTAGGAGAGAGTTTGTTCATTGTTTGACTGACAGCTCTGATATCAGCCAGCATGCGCAAGCCAAGACGCTCCCTCGCTCCTCTCCTTCTTCTTGAGGACAGTATCTCCTTGTGTCAGCATTCTATGCGACGGATATCTCTCTGGAGATCAGCCAGTGTGCCGCGGTGCGCTGTGATGAACTGAAAATGGAAGATAGGGCCTCAGAGCAACAACTGCAGTTGATATAGAGTAATACGAAGGACTGATCTTCATCATTTCTGCAACTTACTGTTTCAAGTGACTCTTTCTAAAACTTTTTTGAGAAGCTGACACCTTCCGGAAATCCTTATACAGAAACACTAGGTATGTCACTTTGCCTCACACAAATCATTCATATCAGTATATCTGACCACAGATCTGTTCTACAGGCCACGTCTTGTTCCTCGAAACTAGGCCAAGAAAGCACATCTAAAGCTTAGGCTATCCAAGAGATATATAAATGCATTTTAGTCATGACTGAATGATAAACAAAAGGTTCTGTGAGACAGGAATCTTGAGGCTCAGCTTTGACATAATACACTGACTAATCCTTGCATCCTCCCATCAATGGCTGCCCATACATTCCCATTATGACACAGCCCCACATGGCAACGCTTTCCTTTGAGACAAGAAACGCCATAGGGCATGTTGCTCTTCTGACATTGATTAACGATCTAACAACTTCCCACCATGCCAGATAAAGGCAGTTTGGCTGAGGGGCAACACACAAGCGCACACACACAATCACATATACAGTGAAGGTAAAACCTCCACCCAAAGACTATCGTCGTTTCACTTACAGCCACAGTGTGGAGACCCAACACGCAATGTGTGAAAACATTTCAGGGCTATTTCGACTGAGCATGTGACAAATAAAACTTGCACTTTTAGGAATGATGTATTCTAGACCTGAACAAGCAGGAACCCTTTAGGGGAAGAGATGGATGATAGATGTTTGACCGTAGTAGGGGACCAGGCTATTGGCACCACTGTAATAATGTAGCTTAATATTTAAAGATCTTGGCTGGCAACAAAAATATTGTAGGTTAAAATTCCCCAAGAGTTGATTCAAGAATTACCAACCTTATGCAGTCACTTCCCAGGATGCTACAGATGTATTGTAAATCACCTCGGATAAAACTAAATGACAAATTAGTAAATTAGACATTAGCACTGCAGGTCAGACACTTGAATGTAATTCTTGCAGTAACTGAGAACCAAAGTACAGACCTGAGCAAAGGCTTGACATAAGAGAATTTATGAAGGTTAAATACAGGTCAAGTGCCCGTATTCTAGATGCAATCAGGGGGGCTTTAGGAAGACACAAGTAGGCCAGCAAGAAGTGAGTTGTATTAGCCGCGCCATGAAATAACTACTGCTTGAATGAGGAGCTTAATAGAGCAGTGGCCAAGAAAGGCAAAATTGCAGACCATAAAGCATTGAGAAAGGCCAGTTGTTGTAGTGTGGTCAGCAAAGTCTAGGGTGAGTCCTACTGTTTTCAGGAAACTGGGAAAGAATCTGTAATTGACCTTCTATTGAGTTGAGGGAGGTTCTTGGCTCAAAAGAAGAGTTACGTTCAGGGTAAATGTCAACCAGTTTGATATGTCAGAAAGGCATGCCAAGATCCACTATAAGGTGTAGAAACAGATAGGAAGAAATGAGACGTGCAGAGAATAAGCAACATACTGTATGACGAGCAATGAATGCATCACAGCTCTGAATGCAAATGAGAAAAGGGGCCAAGTACCGAACCCTGTGGTACCCCAAAGCTGAAGATACAACAATTGTTGTAAAGTTGGTCCATCTTCCATGACATGACAAACTCCCATAGTACATATTTATTGTTCTTGCCTGGTATTGGCTAAACGTACTGTGTGAGTCTGCCATGTCATGGAAGATGGACCAATTTTACAAATATTGCTGCCTGCACATGCACACCACAACCTATAAAACTCAAGTTCTCCTAGACGCTCATCTAAACCCCACTTCACTGCAATTTTGTGTTATTACATAGACATACAAGCACTTCACTAACAGCATACTGCACACACCTAAGCAGGAAGCTGATGAAGAACATAAATTGAGAGTGAGGAGCGTAACTGTGTTTACAAGATTAAACTCTGTTTTTCTTGTTTCTGAAGAGAGTGAAATCAGAGGAGTTCCCACTACTGCATTGCCTGTGTGCTGTTGCTATGGCCTTTCACTGTCACTAGGCAGGAATGAACTTGCCAGAATTTACAGACTTATTCGCCTACAAACGATCTTTCAGTTTACGTTTCACTATGTCCCCCTATGACCCAAGCCGACTGAGAATCCCTAACCCTGATTCCCGAGCCTAATCTTAATCTTAGATTTGTCTCTGGCAACACTTAGGATAACCTACTCACTCACAGTCCCAACACTTTATGTAACCAGCTGTCTTATGTAACCACAAATACTCAACAGCTAGTGTGCGAATTATACAATGATTTTCAGAGAAATCAACTTTGTAAAAGCTAGATTTCAGGACACAATTTACACATCTCATGCAACCCAAATTGCCTTCTGCACCCACACCAAACATAAATCTTGAGGATTTTTTTTTTTTTTAAATAATACACTTTTCATGTTACTTTTTATATAATCATAATCCAAAAAATTAAAGACCAATAGTTTCCATCTACAAAGAGGGGCATCATCTCATCTCCCTGAGTTCACCAAGCAGTGATTTGACCTTCCATCTATTTGGCACCAGGTGAAATTTACCTCTAAATAACTTGTAACCTAACTTTTTTTGGTTTTAGAAAAATTTGGGCATTTGGAAAATTCCTAAATATTCTTTGTGCAATAAAAATAAAAAAAAATAGTATTTTGCTTTCATCACCTCACCTTTAGGCTTTAAGTAGGTGGGTGAAACCACCCCAATTCACACCCGATTTAACAGCCTTTAAGTAATTGCCATCAGCATCAAAAAGAATAGAGTTTATTATAAGCACTCATTCTGTACAGCCAATATTTGGCATAGTTCCTGCTTTTGGCATAGGAGTGCCCACGTAATAACCCAGCAAGAATATTTGATGAATCTTTTATCTTACGTAAGATCCCAAAACCCATCATCGTCTCCCTATCTGCTCTCCCATGAAGGATTTCCTTCTCACTTCCCCTTCATTCTGTTGTTCTTTATTATAAGGAGCTGTGAATCAGCCGGATGTGCCAACCTCGGATTTCATCCTCTCAGGCATTTTCTGCCACCTAAACAGTGCTCAAACACACACTGATACAAACACAAACCTGCAGATAACCAGCATGACCTATTTATAGAGCATCCACCTACTCTCAGACGATCATTTTTAACATTTATCGTTTTTTTACCACTTGGCCATCCTGAACTGGACAGACACTCATACACACCTGTTGTCCACAGCGACCACTGATTCATTACAATCCTGCCATGCACCCAGTGTGACACAAGCCTTTTGCCTTCTCCATTAAATGAGTCACAGCTCAATTAAACCTCCCCTGCCAGACAGACACACACACAATTGAAGCAGGCTGAGCGCTCAGGAGGGTGGTACTGGCTATAGCAGGCCTGGCTTCAGGCAAACGTCTCTTCCAGACTTTTGAATATCACCATAAAGTCGGGTCCACTTTACAGCTTTTTCTGGCCGAGAATCGCCCAAACACGCATGATGTAACAAAGCGGCAAGAAATAAATATAAATCCAGGCCTCGATGGGGTGAGTCTTTCACTTGCATTTGCAATTAAAAATAGATGCATGCAAACTGTAAAACATATTTAGCAGCACGTTTGCAAATAAAAAAGCTCCAGCAGGTCCTTAAAAAGAAAACAAACAGTTTTTTATTTTTTTATTTAAGGTCATAAAAACTATTGAATATCTCTTAAATGGTATAACAAATATCTTAGTTATAATTTTAAGAGGTCTTAAATTTGGGAATAGACAAACAGGAATTACGATACAGCCTAACGTGATTAAACTTTAAACGTCTATGACTTAATTAAAAAAAATATGAGCGCTGCACTTTTCAAAGTAAAAACGCGCCACTGTTGCACATTCTACAGGCTCATGGTTCCAGAGCGGTTCACAATCAATGAAAACAGCGTATTTATGCCAATAGACTGCTGGTGATGAATTGTTACTTTATAATCTTTAAATCGAAATATATTGTGGATGGCTGTATAAGTGTATATTGTATCTCCCTCATCTATTTGAATGAGCAGTCCGCAATAATAAAGAATAAACATTTCAAAACAAGAGTCCCGGTGTACTTCAGATTTGTCCTGCATTATGCATAATGTTTTGTTGTCATTGTTTCTTGGTTATTATTGGTATTTTGGTTACACAATAAACTGTATCTGGCATTTATATCAAAATAAGCTCTTGTAGCTTTTGTCAAAGATGCTATGACACAGGGAGGGAAAGACTAATAACATTATTTAACACATTAAATATATAGACTTCACTGGTCCAAAAATGCTCATTGTAGCAGCACAGTATATATCTTGTGAACACATTTGCTTCCAAGTAAAAACCTGTGCCCTCTGAACCCAGGATCTGTGGAAGCAAAGACAGCCAATCAGAACGCAGCTTGAGATTTTACCAAGTGTTTGCCATTTTTATGGCTGATACTCATCAGAGGCTGTTTCATGTGTAAAACATAAAGCATGAAAAAGACTGACAGGCCCAGAACTGTTGTGTCTCTGTGTGTACTGTCTGTATTTGCATCTTAGATTTGGAATGTGTGTATCTTCGTATTGTGCTGGGGTCTCATTATTGTCTGGACGTGTGTGCACAGGGGTTCAGGGCTGAATGGTGCCAGTCTGAGAGTGTCTCTGTGGTGCTTTTCTCATCTGCCAGCCTCAAGATTGATTTATCAAGACACAGAGAATGAGGCAACCCCTCCTTATGCCATCTTTCTGTTTCTCTCGAAAACACAAAGTCCCAAAAACACCCCCACCCCTGCCACAATCACATTTTCCCCTCAGACAGAGCTAGACATGTCTCACACACTCTCATGCAGGGCGGGGGCCACTGGGAGGTGGGGGGGGGTCTGGCACAGAGGGGAATCATAACACATGATGCTAGCAGAGCATGTTGGAGGTAAACAGCAACATTTTCTCTTTTATTTCATTTACTACAATAAAATATGGAAATAAAAAATGTGGGAGGATGTGTCTTCCCCTTCCTGTGCAATAACTTCCGTCTCTCACCCGCATCATTATCCGTCTGTGTCGTTTTCAATCAGCTGGCGAGATGGAGAGCTCACAGGGGAAAGAAAAGCCAGCAGAACATTTTTAGTCTCTGCTGTGTTCCTGACGAGAAAAAAAAGGACCAAAAAAAAATAGGAATGAAAAGGCAGAGATTGAGAGAGAAGTGTTGCAGTGTGGGTTGAGTTATGACAGGGGCTTTTTCCTTCACAAAAAAGTACTGTGCCGATATCATAGTTCAAGTATAGTAACAGCATGGTCTTTTGATACATACGTACCCATAACTATTGAACTGGACAATCTGATAGTTTCATTATCAGCCTCAGTTTGGCTGATTAGCAGGAGTGCCTTTTGAATCTTTTCCAAAATCTATTGACAGCCTTTTTAACAACTAAAAAATATTTTTGGTAAATTATTTGGTAAATATTGCTTAAAATACGTGTTTATTTCATTTTGTGTGTATTATATCAGATTATCTATATTAGTAGGGTCTGAAATAAACACTCTCCAAGTGCCAAATGCAAGTAAAAAATTGGCTTAGGTGAATAAATAAGTTGGCTGGTAACTTTATTGGGAATGGAAACAATTTATGATTTAAAAATATTCTGACCCTCCTTGATGTAAGAGATAAGAGCGTTTCAAGGTTTACAAACAGTCTATCAAATAAAACATATGTAGTGACTGAGTTTGAAAAAAAAAAATACCATCAATACGTTTATCTAGAATATTTAAAGGGATAGTTCACCCAAAAATGAAAATTCTGTCATTAAAGGGATAGTTCACCCAGAAATGACAATTTGGT
Organism: Cyprinus carpio; assembly: GCF_018340385.1. Classification (NCBI taxonomy): domain Eukaryota; kingdom Metazoa; phylum Chordata; class Actinopteri; order Cypriniformes; family Cyprinidae; genus Cyprinus; species Cyprinus carpio. The sequence goes on from NC_056615.1 coordinate 4,767,727, forward strand.
TATGGTTTGGTTTTTTTTATTTATTTGTCTTAATTAAAGGGATTATGGTTTAAAGGGAAAACAAACAAAGATTTTTAACTCAAACTGTTGCACTCTGTCAGTCATATAATGGAAGTGAATGGGAATCACGGCTTTGAGAATTAAAAAAAACATACACAAACAAAACCAAAGCATTTATTAATCTAAGTTAAATGCTATTTACATTAAGTGAAAATGGTATTATTTTCTTAGGAATATGCTATTTAAACTAAGTGCAAATAACTATAAATTGCACTATGCTAAAATAGTAGGATTTTCTGCTATTTATACTACTCATTTCAAACAGTGGCAATTATCTGCACCTTATATTGTAGAACATTATAAAACACAAAAACAGTATGCAATTATAACATATTGAGTGTAAATTATTTTAATTCAAATTATTAAATGAATGCCACCGTATTGGGACAATATAAGCCCTCCCTACACCTACCCGATGGTATATGAGATTTGAAAATGGAGAGAAAAAAAAAAGTTTGGTAAAGGGTGGAATCAAATCAGAGTCGATCGCATCAAAAATGACTTCGGTAAGCGCTTTACTGTCTACGCCACTGAACTTGTTAATTAACAATCGTCTTTTGTAGTAACCTTACATTGATGGGCGGAGTTAGTGTAAATAGTTTTTGCCAACAAGGCGGCCTATTTGCACTTATAGACACATAATAGCATAATAGTGAACTGATGTTCAGCTGTTCGTTTTAATAGTCAACTTATTTTCAAGTCATCGTCATAAAAGCCTTGTAAACACTGTCACAGACACGAAGATACATCTTTAATTTCATCATGCCCAATGCTCACTAACTGACACGGTCATCACGTTTTCAGGCCATTTCAAGTTTTATTTTGAGGTGACACACAGCAGTGATATCTAAGCGGGAGAGTTGTTTACTTACTTAATGTTTAGTCAATAACGCCATCATTTTCAAGTATTCTACTGTCCGCTGCTTGACAGTGTTACTTGATCAAAATGAGTGACTTTTATACTTTGTGTCATATTTTATGTCATATTTATTAGTAATATTTGCATTGTTTCATTTTCGTAATATTGATTATTTTCTCATCCAATATATATATATATATATATATATATATATATATATATATATATAAAACGTTGTTATAAAAAATAATGTAAAACATAAACATAAAGCTGTAGATTGTCTTTACCCGACATTGTCAAAGAACTGATGTTGGATCCCAGGTATTTACAATAAAGAACACTAATTGTCCTTCATAAAACACCATTCATAAAACATTACAATTGTACATGTCCAGAAAACATGGTTTCACGATCATACTTTTTTGGTCATTTTTTATTAGTGTTATCAAAGTTTGAGAGGTCTGTGAAGGCACTCACAGTCTAAATCTCTCCCATGGCGCAACAAAATAATAATAATAATAATAAGCACAATGTTCCAGAGTGTTGAATATCATTTATTATGACTCCGGAGGACTTTAATCTCAAGACGATGAGAGTCAGATCAGTATATCAGGAGCTGCATCAGATACTTTATCTGATGCATGCTAATGCAGCCGTTTCAGCTTGATGCCTCGTTGAAGATTATAGCAGAATGTGCTTTTGTCTAAAGGACAGCTTAAAAAAAAAAGAAAAAACGGTGGCTGATATGCGTCTGGTACAGCCAGACAGCACGATCTTATATATCTGCAGTAGAAAGTTTCACAGCTCATTGGCTGGTGTTATTGGCTGGAGCAGTGCAGACCTGGGCTTCATTTCGTCCTTTCTAATTGACCTTCTAATTCTTGCTGACGGAGTTATTTATCAGTTTCTTTCTTAAAGGAATAGTCTGCCCAAATATAAAAATTCTCAGTACAGACCCTCTATGACTTCTGTGGAACACATTGGAATTTTATGGTTTTTAGAGCAAAATATACTGTATGCTATGGTCTTAGTAAAAACATCCTATTTTGTGCTCCATGTAAAAAAGATAGCAGTAATTCAGGTTTGGTTTTGTGTAAATGAGGAAAGAATGTTCATGTTTGGGTGAGCTACCCCTTAAATCAATCTCAGAGATAATTACACAAACAATAGCATGAAAGATTTGTGCTAAAATCACTGTCTAGACAGAAAATGGGAGATTGTGAGCGTGTTTGCCTGGTGCATGAAGACATAAGGTGTCTGTGACCTTCCTATGGCCCCTCAGGTGTCAGCTGAGCGTCCGTCTTTGGGGGCCGCGAGAAGACAAGAGAGAGCTGGAGAGAGTGCATGGAAAGGGCACAAGCACATTAACGTCTCGTTTGGTGCGAGGGTGCCAGACTATAATGAATAAAGGAGGCAATATTAAAAAAAGAGAGAAAAAGAGGTGTGAGGAAGCCAAGCGCTTGGAGAGACACAAAGGGATGCTGATAAAAAACCCTGATAATGTCAAAGGATGTTGGGAACAGAATACTAGTGCAGTGCTTACTTTATACTGCACTCTGTGCACTGCCTACTATTTAAAAAACAGTATGCAGAAATAAACATTTCAAAAACTGTTTTTCTATTAACACATGTTAATAGAATTTTTGTATAAAAATATCTTAACTTATGGCAGTTTGTTAAAAACTTAATCAAAAAGAAACAAACATAGTATTACTTTTGGTTAATTCGTCACTGGAAACGGAAGGTTGAGCTCATTTTCTAGTGTTCCACGCAGTGCGCTCTGGATGTAAACTGCACAGTGTTTTGCCACATCATGTTTAGAAGGTTATTTGGTTTTCTGGGCATACTGTGCATTAAATACATTACATTGTGCATTGTGGAATACATTATTCCACAAAGTGTGCTTTGGTTGAATACTGAGCATTCTGACAAATCTAACCATATTTTACGTCATTCAGGTTATTTGTGCATACTGCAAATTAAAACATAACTGCTAATGTATAGTATGGAAGTGCTGAAATATATCATTCACAAAATAAACACTTATATTACAAAAATAAATACTTATTTTTATTTTACCATAAATTTTGTGGAAAATAAAAAAATAACCACAGTTTTTTTTGGGGGGGTGGAACTGGGCCAGTATTACTTCTGATTCATTCATCAAACTACAATCAAAGGCCATATTGTGCATTGTGGAATACAGTAATCCATGCAGTGGAATCCATCCATCTGTTTGTTTGGAATCTTGAGAAATGTAGCATGTAATCCAGGTATTCTGTGGATACAGTTGGCGCTGTATTCTTGCTTGAAAATTTTTTTCTTGGTGGAAGCTTTGCGTTTGTTTAGCTAATAAAATATTAAAACTTGATTCGAAATGGTGTACAATTATTTAATTATGTCATCCTGGTATTGCGGACTCACTCTCATTTCAGACAAACGCAGGTGCTGCCATTTTGCTACGATTGTTTTGTACGCTGTAATAGATTATAAGAGAACTGATAAGATTGTTTTGTTATATGTAATTTCGTCTTAATTCTTTTATTGCCTTAATTATTTTGTGGTGAAATGTTGTGTAATACGTGGTTTGCCTGCACCGTTTCCCTTAAATGTCTGTTTAGTTTGAATTTGCCACTTGCTCGCAACTGCTGTCTTAATGGAAGCTTTGTGTTCAAATATTTCAACTCAAATCAATATTTCGCATCTAATTATTTACTTATTGTGGAATAATGTACATCCAGCCAGTTGTTCTTGCAGAATAAACTCCTTCAGGCTGATACAAGGCCCCTCCTCTTCGCGTCGGGGTCCTGATCACCCTGTCTTAGTTTATTCTGAGATAACAACGGCTGGATGTACATTATCCCTTACTTAAAGTTAACTTAAAAGATTTCTTAAAGGGATACTCCACCACAAATTGAAAATTTTGTCATTAAACACTTACCCCCATGTCGTTCCAAACCCGTAAAAGCTTTGTTTGTCTTCAGGACACAATTAAGATATTTTGGATGAAAACCGGGAGGCTTGTGACTGTCCCATAGACTGCCAACTAAGTAACACGGTCACAGTCCAGAAAAGTATGAAAAGCATCATGACAGCATCGATAACTTTATGAAGCGACGAAAATACTTTTTGTACGCGAATAAAACAAAAATAAAAGCTTAATTTAACAATTTGTCTCCTCTGTGTCTACACCATTTTGGAGAATATGAGCTGAAAGCAGGCAGCGTACGCTTTTCTGTGTCAGCCACACCACAAGGATGCACTGTTTTCTTTCAAATCAAAGTGTAAATACATGTAGTAAACATATCCTTGTGGCACGGCTGACACAGAAGAGCGTACGCTGCCTGCGTTCAGCTCATATTCTCCAAAATGGCGCTACGGTGATGTGGAGAGACACAGAGGAGACAAATTGTTGAATAAAGTCATTATTTTTGTTTTATTTGCATATATAAAGTATTGTTGTCGCTTCATAACGTTACGGTTGAACCACTGATGAAAGATGGAGTATTCTGACAATGCTTTTCATACTTTCCTGGACCTTGACAGTGTATTTTACTTGACAGTCTATGGGACAAGTCACAAGCCTTTTGGTTTTCATCCAAAATATCTTAAATTGTGTTCCGAAGACGAACAAAGCTTTTACGGGTTTGGAACGACATGGGGGTAAGTGATTAATAACAAAAATTAAATTTTGGGGTGGAGTTACACTTTAAGTTTAACTTAAGAAATGTTTTCCATATTACTTCAGATTCATTCATCAAACTGGAATAGAAGTATTGTGATTAAGTTAAATATTGAGTATGTAATCTAGGTATTCTGTGCTTACTGGAAACTGAGAATCTGCATACTACATGCATACTGCAAATGTATAGGTGAAGTATTGAACTTCATATTGAACGCATTATGGGATAGAATACTCCACGTCGTGGGCTACAGTTGAATATGGAAACCTTCTGAGAGACCTAGCATGCAAATTAGGCATTCTTTGCATAACAAATTGGAAAGGAAGCAAGCCATTTCAAACATACAGGTTCTATATGAGCAGGGCCACATTTATGCTAGCCATTCACAGCAGGAGTATGTACCTGTAGTTTCTGCGCTACTAATGGTGCCGAGCAGAACTACAAAAATAAAACATGTTTTCAGTAGTGCTGTCAAACAATTTTTTGTTTATATAATATATGTGTGTGGACTGTGTATATTATGTATATGTAAATACACACACATACAGTATATATTTAGAAAATATTTTGTATTTATATCATTAATATTATATATAAATATATTTAATATATAAACATCACATATTTTTTCTATCTATCTATCTATCTATCTATCTATCTATCTATCTATATATATATATGTGTGTGTGTGTGTGTGTGTGTATGTATATGTTTATATACATGCATGTGTGTGTATTTATATATACCTAACAGATATACACAGTACACATACTATGTAAACAAAAACTTTTATTTTGGATGCAATTAATCGGGATTAATTGTTTGACAGCAGTATTTTTCAGAAAAGCACTGCAAACGCCTCTTTAACATGTCACAACTCTCAAAAAAAAGCTTTTATGGGTCTATAGTGAAGGCATGTCTCAAGAGGTAAAAGTAGTCTACTTTCAATAAAAAGTCCAAAATATCAAGAATACTTTTAACTTGAAGTTTAGCTTATTTGTCAAGAAGAAACTCCAAAAGTTTGTTGTATTGACTGAAACCCAAACATTCCATCAAATTTCTTAATCTTTTAAAAACACTGCCAGTGTTTACCCTTGTTTTACCCCATTGTCTGTCTCTGTGTATTCTGTTCACATATGTGTGTATATATTATATATATGTATGTGTGATGTAGATGTATGTTTATCTATCTATCTCTGTGTGTATATATATATATATATATATATATATATATATATATATATATATATATATATATATATTATATATATATATATACACTGTATATACACACACACACTTTAAATAAATGTTTTATTATCAAGGCTGCATTTATTTATTAGAATTTATTCAAAAAATATTTTGTAACAACACATTAAAAAAAACATTAATACTTTTATTCAGCACAGATATAATACATTGAAAAGTGACAGTAAAGATTTATATTGTTACAAAGGATTTCCATTTTGAATAAATGCTGTTCTTTCTAACTTTTTATTCATATATCAGAATGATTTTTGAAGGATCATGTGACACAGAAGACTGGAGTAATGATGCTGAAAATTCAGCTTTGATCACAGGTATTTACTACATTTGAATAAATATAGTAAACCGTTTTAAATTGTAATAATATTTCATAATATGTCTGTTTTTACTGAGTTTTTGATCAAATAAATGTAGCCTTGGTGAACATAAGACACTTCTTAATAAAAAAAAAGGAAAATATGACTGATCCCAAAATTCTGAAAGGTGGTCTAAATATTTATATATATTTAGTGTGTATATGTGTGTGTGTGTGTATGTGTGTGTGTGTGTGTGTGTGTGTGTGTGTGTGTGTGTGTGTGTGTGTGTGTGTGTGTGTGTGTGTTTGTAGACTACTTTAACTGTTGATTGCTATCAGGCTGTGAAGTGACTTTCAAATAGTATAACAGAAAATGTTTATGAAAAACACTGCCTTCCCTAGTTTTATTCTAATGTAAAGGTGCAGTGAAGACCACAGCATTCTATAGGGAACTGTGCACAAACAACCTGGCAAGTCCCTATGATTGTGTGTGTGTGTGTGTGTGTGTGTGTGTGTGTGTGTGTGTGTGTGTGTGTGTGTGTGTGTGTGTGTTTGTGTGTGTGTGTGTGTGTGTGTGTGTGTGTGTGTGTGTGTGTGTTTATGAAGGTGTGGACAGCAAAAAGGCCGGGATGGGATGGGCGGGGGGTGTCTATACACTTTGTCAGTAACGCTCTCTCTCAGCAACGCTGGAAGTGTCAGCTTCCACCCAATCAATGGCTCTTGCGGTAGCACTAAGAGCGTCTAGACGACAGGGTCATTGACTGCTCTTCACAAGTGTGTGTGTATGTCTTTGTACAGAGGTCGCATGCAGGGCACGCGCTCTCCAGCGGGACAGACGAGGCATTACATTGACCGTGTGTGGGGGGAGATTGCTATCTCGTCCTCACATACCTCGACACACACACAATCTGTTGGCTGACTAAACATTTGACTTCAAAGGCCATGTGGTGAATTAAAGCATGTCTACACATCTGATGTATGAGGACACTAGAGAAACGAAACTAAATTCTGAACGCGTGTCCTAAAAGGCCCAAGTTTAGACACAAAGATGGGTGGCCCTGACATTGCAAACTCACATCTGACATTACTTTATTAAAGTTCACAAACACATACTCGAACGCTTGGTTAGAGCATTATAAGAGCAGTTTAAATTCCTCAAATCCCTGTTGTACAAAGGCCTACTTAACGTGCGCTCTTTGCATTACTGTGATGATTACTAACCTCAGTACTCAAGGGAGCAATAGAGTTAATTTCAGATGTCTGTGTCATTGAATTACTTATTCAGGTACCTATAAACAACTTTAAACATTCTAGTTACAGAAAGATTATAGCCTACAGCTTGTCAGTCTACTAAGCATAAAATTGCATAATACACAAAAACATAGGGTAAATGTGAGTTAAATAATAGCTGCTGGTATATTTATTGTGGGGGAAAATGTATATTTAAACTCTGCCATCTTGAATTTTTTCACTGAGTTCATTGCAAACATTTCTGGTACTGAAATGCTGCTTAGAATTTGGTCCAAATTATGTGTTTTAGGCCACATAACGTGTAAAAAAACATAAATAATTCTAACAATAGACTCCAAAAGACCCCTTCACTTCTTCAGTGGCCTCGATTCCTGAAGTATTTTTCCCATTCACTTTTCCATACAAATTTTTAAACTGGGAAGTTGGGGAAAGAACTACAATCCCATGAAGCATTGCAAGTGATAATCAAATTAAAAATGTTGGAGGAATATGAAAATATTGTTTTAAAGATAGTTTATATGGAGAAAGTATAAGTTTTGTTTATATTATATATTAATTGCAAAATATACATGTTTTGCAGCAGTGCTTCATGGGAGTTATTTTGGCATGATTTGGATTCTCCGATTGGTGGAATTTTTGGAAGAATCATGGGTAATGTAGTTTTTCACACACAGTGAGTAGGGCAAAGGCTCGCCAACTGTTCGTTTATTTTTCTTCAATGGAAGCCACATAAAAATGGTGCAAAAAGGTGCTATAAAGTGCAGTGCAAAAAAAGTGCTGTGTGTGGATCCTTCTTCTATTCTGTGACTTTTCCGGTTGGATTTACGCGCCCAGTAAACTTTGACGTTGGTCTGTGTATATATACATTTGTCGTTGCATCTTTTCATTCATCATAATGTAGGTTTTCACCAGGAATTTTGTTGTTAAACACGACTATTTAAAAAAAATGTTTGGAATAATGTGGGCTGATGGCTTTAACAAAAGCATTTACCATCAATTAACAACCGTGTAGCTCACAGTAGGTCTGTATTTATTGGTTTAGAAGCTATTGTTAAAAATCAGTTTCCCTATGGAGAAATGAATGGGATTTTTACATCCGGATCCTGACGTTTGCACTCTGTAGGATAGCCTTAGAAAATGGCTGAATCGCTGTTCAGTGTTCTCCCTTATGAACTAGGGAACAGATTGAGACACACCCTAGAAAGGCAGCTCACCAGGTTCTGAAACTCCCTAAATAAGGACTGATCATAATTAGTGCTGGGCAGTAACTGATTACATGTAATCTGGATTAGATATTTAGGGTAAAAAATTAAGTACTTGTCATTAGATTACAATACATTTTAAAATACTTGTAATCAGATTACAGTTACTTTTGTATTGATTACATGAATACATACATATTATTCACTCAATAGCAATAAATGATTAATTATTCCTGGATTCTCCCTAATTTTCTTTTTCCTCTTTTCACCTACCGCTTATATACATTCAGTCTTCCAGTTTTGTGGACATTCACACAAGGACCAGTCGCTAGTCGAGTGGCTGTAATTACACAGAAAATTGATTGGATTTACATAAGTTGATTTTTTAGAAGTGTTTTCTCAAAATTTCAACATTGCATCAACTACTGATGCACATGAATTTTATTTGAATCATCACTCAGTGTATTATTTAACCATGTATTACTCTGACGTCGGTTAATGGTCACATCACATGCAGGTAAACAAATGAAATATTTAATCCTTTTTAGTAAGTGTTCTATTTTGACTGCCATTATTTTAAAATTATTGATTTTAATTTTAAATGTTTGTGGTTTTCTTTAAACTCACAAACTGTCTTCAGTTCCTTCACAAACTCCAGTTTGGGAAACTTTGATTAATGCACTTCATGTTGTTAATAACAACAAATGGAATATGTCTTCTTTCTCTTTGTATTTTTATATCGATATGATACAAGATTATCCTATTTAAATCAATGAGATAAAAAAGTTAGATCAAAAGTAATCAGAAAGTAGTCTGATTATTTTACCTAAAAGGTGTAATGTAATGGATTACATTACTAACTACACAATTTGTAAGTAATCTACCCAGCACTGATCATAATCCATCCATCCATACATTCATCATCCCTCAATAGACCTCTCTCATCACTTCATTTGTGTAAGGGAAGAAAAAAAGGACTGTCCTATACATCCAGTCAGGTTAACTTAACTCCATACAATTTCTTTTAGAAGTACACAATGCAAAAATGATTGCTTTATTATTTTGTCATAAAAGCCTTGTAGGCTTAAATATGGTGAGTTCTGACATTTAAAACTCTGATGTTCTTTTAGCTGAAGTGTTTTCAGGATTGGCCTGTTCTGTTTCTGAATGCGTCTGATTGTATTCGTAATGTTCCGGAGCGCGAAGCCTCTTTCTAAAGGCACCCTGTGTTAACAGATGACGAGAGACACAAGCCACAGCTGTAAGTGCAGTACAATCTAAAGAATGAAGGCTTGTACGGTGCTGTTCTGTTCCGTTCCATTCGCACACAGACACACATCTCAGTTGAAACCATGCCAACTGCAGGCAGAGTCTGCCACAGCACCAGCGAACATTTATAGCACACTTTTCACACAGGAAAGGTGAGGGGTGTGTGTGTGCCAGAGAGAGACACAGGGAGCATAAATAAGTGTTAGCATTTACGCATTGCTATTTAAAGATTTTGCAACAATTTTCACCCAAACACTTCTGAAAGTCGTCGTCTAGCACATGGTTTAGAGGTCACCCCTCTCACCCAAATCAGGCAAAGGAAGAAACGTCTAATTTGCCGCACCCGGGGCTGCCTAGCAGCCTTATGTGGTTCATACTAACTAACACCATCACACTGGCTCAACATACACAACTCTGTCCTCTGGGAAGGCGCACCAGAGGGGTATGGCCTGGGTCGGAGGCTTTGCCCCGGGAGGGGATTAAGAAACCACTATGGAGGCCTAAAGCGTCTCCATCTGGACCTTCTATCAGAAATCATGTCCCACAGGCGCTAACTTGGGGCATGTCCATGCAATATGTTCAGCAAGAGCTAGTCAGAGCTTGGCAGCAATGGCAGAAGACAGAAAACGCTACGAAAACACAAAGGCTTAATTTGTGGTATGAGACACAAAGATAGTCTGTACTACAGAGACTGCTAGCTAGAAAGACTGAAAGCATACACTGTGCTTCAAAATACAATTTTATGGGTAAATCATAAACAAAAAGATTTTAGCGTAAAAACACCATGAAATCAAATTTGACCCAGTTTAATGTAGGGCCTTATAAAATCCATTTTATTCATTTATTTTTTTCCCCTGTTGTTGTGATTACGATTTTGTGGTGGTGTTCATGTGCACTTAGCTCATAAATACGATCTGTTCGACATGACTTGAATGCACCAATAGACACATTAAAATAAGATTCATCACAAAGGAAAAGAATTGGATCAAAGATGTTTCTGTGCTAAGTTTACTTATAGAAAACAAAACTGTACAGTGTGAATTAGTGCTGGTGTCATTACAACCGTAAAAAAGTTACTGGTTGGTTGATCACAGGGTAGAAAGATAATCTGTTTTAGGGCTGGGAGATTTTTCAGATTTTATTCATTTATTTTATTCTATTTTTAAATCGAGGAATCACTGTTTTGAATAAAAATATTTGCAAACATTACAATTAGACATGTTGACAATATGCCAATGATAATAATTATAAGAAAAAATGATCTGAGCACATGACAGTGCATGTGATTAACCACTCATGTTTGATGTGCTCTATGAAGGACCATAACATTGAACAGTTCTAGTCCTAAACGGCTATTCACAAAGAATGCATTTTTGCATTGAAAACATGAGATGTGGCCGTCGCTTACGAAAATTAACTATGGTTTTACTACAAATAAAACCTTGGTTACTATAGTTAAAAAAAAAAGGTAACCACAAATTAACCATTTTGCTACACCAACCATATACTGTAGTTTAAACATGGTAGTTGTAGTATGGTTATGGTAATCAATACACTAAATAAACATGGATAATACATTTTTACTATAATAAAATCATGGTTAATTTTTATAAGGGGTGGAATGGGAAAAATGCTGAAAAGTAACATTGCACCTACATATCTACTAACTCTCATTAGAGTGATAGAGTATTAGTAGACTGGTAGGGTTAGGGTTAAGTTGAAGTACTTGTCAGTAGAATGTCTGTTGGGACACCATCACAGTGAAGAGTTAACATTAATCTCACAGTCTACTAATACTCTAGTGAGAGTTTGTTGACATAGGCCTGTAGGTGCAAAGTTACAATATCGTCAACAGAACGCTCAAAAGGGACCATTAAAATAAAGTGTTACCAGAAACTCAAACAGGTTTGGAACAACTTGATGTTGAAAAGATGATAACAGAATTTTTGTGAGCTATCACTTCAAGTTGACTAGCTAAATGTTTATAAAAAAAAATAAAAAAAATAAAAACTGTTATCTTAAATCGGTCAAGTGTCTGAAAAAAAAAGAGATAGAGATTTTATTTTTTGCCATATGGCCCAGCCCTAGTCTGTCTTAATAGTGTGTCATGCTCTCTACTGCGAGACCTTTCCCCTTCAGGCCAACAGAGTTTGGCCAAACACAAGCCATGGCGAGAGCGCTGCCCCGAGAGCAGTTTGACCGCGTGGTCGGAGACGGACGTCATGCATTCCCGGCCTGTGTCAGGAAGCTTTCCTGCTATGCTGTAGGAATGCAGGCTTTCTCTCCTCAGGCCAGGAAGAGAAGAGGGGGAGCGAGACAGCAAAAGAGAGAGAGAGAGAGAGAGAGAAAAGAGAGAGAGAGAGAGAGAGTGAGAGACGTGGGCAGGCTACAGGCGAGGAGCAGTCTGCCTTGCCACTTATGGGCATGTTAGGTGGCAGCGGTACAAATGACCATACATGAGTCTGAAGCTGGTGGAAGGAGCCGATCACGATGACTTATGATGTCACGATGTGGTTTTGTGGCATCTTTTGCCAGGTTTCGCCATCAAGCAATCAAAGCCCAGGTACAAGCCACATCTCATTCCTGATCTGTAGTCAGGATCCATGACCCCAATCTTTGCCATAGCACCAATATTCACAACTGATCTCGGGTCAGCTGATGAACGATGTCTGCATGGATCAGCAAAGTCATCTAGACTCATCACACCATGGCTCTCAAATAACAGGCCTAGTCTGGCACACTCACTCACCAGACGTGTTTGTACTCTGTGTTTGTGTGGGTGATCGAAAAGGTTTCTGTAACTAACGTACTTGCAATTTTTATAGCTGCGACAATGTGACACAGAACAGAAGTGCTCTGTCCTATTACAATATGCCCAAAATAGTTTCCAAAAAGGTAAGTAGGGATGTGCAAAACTATCTGTTTTTAAAAGTCAGATTTTAACTTGACAAATCATTTTTAAAATGCAAAACTAATGAAAGATGCCATACAATGGCCATTGCATACACTTTTAACTCTTTCCCCAGCACTTTTGATCCTTTTCACAAAACATGTATTTTGTTGAATATCTGTTATATTCTATCATTATGCCATCTTTTTTAATCAAAACTTGAATGTTGGTAAGTTGAATTTAAAAAGTAATATTTTTTTAAAAAAGCTGCGAAAATCACATTTTTGTCAAAGATTACATATAGATCTTACATGTGTTCAAGCAATGCTTTTATCCCTTGTTTCTGCTTCTTCTTCTCTTGTTTTTGGATCCGGAGATTCTGTACCATTTCAGAAGGATGCATAATAGCGCCCCCTACTATATAACAGTGAAATCACGGATTGCCAGGAAATTCAGTCAATGGTGGGGAAAGAGTTACAATCGAAAACTAAATCCAACAATGTGCAATTGTTCAATAGGGTGACTGTAAAGACATGCTTTGTGCTCTATACGTTTGTGTGGGTGACCGAAAAAGATTACCGTACGTGTAATTTTATAGCTCTGACGAAGTGACACGAAACATCAGTGCTGCTTTCCCTATAACATAACTATGTGTTCAAAACTATTTGGATGTGCAAAACAATTAAATGTAAGTCCTTATATGTTTTTGTCCAAAATATTTAACCTGACAAGCCATTTCATAAAATGCAAAAACCTATGGTGTGAGACCTAATACAGTGGGTTTTCTCATGAATTTTTATAATGGGGTTTTTAAAGTGAGTTTTAAAGTGGGTCAACTTGACAATACCTGACTTTTTATTTGATAATGTAAACTGCAAACACTCACACCCCAAACATATGTGACCCTGGACCACAAAACCAGTGTTACGTTGCTGGGGTATATTTGTAGCAATAGCCAAAAATACATTGTATGGGTTAAAATTATTGATTTTTCTTTTATGCCAAAAATCATTACATTAAGTAAAGATCATGTTCCATGAAGATTTTTTTTTGTAAATTTCCTACTGTAAATATATCAAAACTTAATTTTTGATTAGTAATATGCACTGCTAAGAACTTCATTTGGACAACTTTAAAGGCAAATTTCTTTTTTTTCTTTTTTTTTTTTTGCACCCTCAGATTCCAGAGATTCAAATAGTTGTATCTCAGCCAAATATTGTCCTGACAAACCATACATTAATGGAAAGCTTATTTATTCAGCTTTCATATTTTCATATTCTCAGTCTCAAAACTTGACCCTTATGACTGGTTTTGTGGTCCAGGGTCATACGGCTACAAAATTTGTGTTTGAGCTGTATGTAATTCATGTTGTAGAGCAAAACCCCAAAGTATTGTCAAGTTATTTTTACCACAGACCTTGTTTTACTCATAAATTGAAAAACCCCATAGAAAATCTTGAGGGAACCATGGTGAATAAGTGGGTTTGAGCAGACCAACATTTAAAAAACTGAATCCAAGAATGCGCAATTGTTCAGTAGGGTAACTATTGACAGATTTCTGAAAAAAAAATATAGGCTATCTATCTATAACTGTTTACTGTTCAAAACTACCATAGTTTAAACACACACTCACATTATTTTTTTTTTAGAATGCAATTTCAGTGGCGTTAAGATGCAATTTTATGAAATGCTACTAACTTAGTGCATCATATTATAATGAGAATTGGGACACAATCAATGTGGGTACTGAAAAGAGTGGCAACGGGATGTGTACGAATTTAATAATTCTAATAAGCCATTCAACTGGACGGCACTGGAGACATGGCTGAGGACAGACTACACTTCAATGGTCACAAGAGAGAGCAGGATTTAATCTTCATGAATAAATATGTTGGCAAGCAATGGCTAGATATGCATCAACACTCTCAACATCAAATATTTTATTCTGATCTTTCTCTCGCTCTGTATTTTGGAGGTGCGAATGACATCGGGCCATTTTTGTTTTGTTTACTGGCTCCCAAAGTAAGTTCTGTGATAAACAGATCATGGGATATTATTATAACCGCTGTAAACTGTGCTGCTGGTGCAGTTCTGTTCAGTTAAAAGCCCTGAATTATCTTCCCCAAAATATTAAGGTTAAAGACGAAAGACTTGGCATTGTTTCCAGTGTTGCGCATCCTCACAGGCTTGATTCAAGCCTTGAATAAAGACTTCGAAATCAAGCGCTGTCCCTAACGCTCCCTCTTCCTGCCCAATGAATTATTCCTGCAGAAAACTAATCCATCAATAGGCCTTCAAAGCAAAAAGATGCGTTGAACCAGGACTCTGATCAATATTTATGGAGCATACATGAATAAAACTGAGCTTCTTCAAAGGTGGCTAAGAGAAACCTGCAGAAAGACAGAAAGGCCCTTTTTCTCTTCCTCACCGTGGATGCTAAAACCCGGTGAATTTGGAGTAGTCTTAGCCTGAGCTAGAGCAGAGAGAGGCTCCCTGGGTGGACTGGGAAGGGTGCCTGAAATGGCTAAAAATAAAGATCGAGAAGGAAGAAGACAGAAAACAGAGGCCTGTTAGTCCCTAATCAGTCTCCCAACCTTAGGAACAAGTACATAGATGGCTAGATAGATAGGCCTGTTCCCTAATGCTCCAGCACAACAGGAGTGAAGATTTATGTACGACATGTATTATGATGTAGTGATTGTTGATGGAAAGCATGCGAGTGAGTCACAGTAAGCCCTGTTTGCTGGCTCTGCTCGATACATTACACACCATGAAATCAAAAGTGAAGCTTTGTAGCTTTTAGTACAAGTCTCTTAAGGGGCGGTCACACTGCACTTTTCGTTCCATTGACTTCCATTCATATGCATGCGAATGCGTCAGACCGGAAACGCAAGCTCATGCGAAAAATTTTGCATTTCGCTGCGTTCCAAAGTTCAAGTTTGGTGAACTCTGACCTGCAAATTCGCATCACGTGAAGACGTGGGACCAGTAGAATATCAATACGTCACTGAGTGACCTCTCTGTACAGAAATTCAAAAATTAAGGAAGCGCTAATTTTAGCCGTGGCGCAGCATCCTATTTTATATAATACACCTTTAAAAGATTATAAAAAAAAAAGCTTCATGGTTCGCAGTGGAAACAGGACCAGATGTACATTTGAATGAGGTCACATTTTATACTTTTTTATTTCTAAGTTTGTATGTATTTATATGAGAGAGAGAGACAGACAGAGAGTAAAACATAATAAAACGCTTTCGACGCCGTCGCAAAAGGCACAGTACAAGCACATTAATCCATGTTGTAATAACTGAGGGGAGACCGTTAACAGCTCCCGCCCATATTCGCAGTGGTGTCCGAAAAAATTTCGCACGTTCAAAGTCTAGTGTGACCGCGCCTTTAGCTTTAAAGCCATCTATCCTACATGCTAAAGCACTCCAAAATCTCAAACAGTAGTAAGCCACATGTAGTTATTATCTTGAAAATAAAAAGCTTATTTTGTAGTTTTACTTTAAAGAAGGTGATTTGGTTCAAAAAAAAATTGTTATGCTGGTTGTAAGTCTTTTCACATCCCGATAACAGTCAGTAAGTTAAGTGGTCTAAATGTATGTACATCGTCTGTTGAAGGCGTAGGACCATAACATTTTTGTCCAATCAGCTTCCTCAGGCTGAGGGCTACGATATGCTGTCCTACCTGCCTGTCAACATATGTGATCCTGGACCACAAAACCAGTCTTAAGTGTCATTTTTTCGATATTGAGATTTATACATCATCTGAAAGCTGAATATATAAGCTTTCCATTGATGTATGGTTTATTAGGATCGGACAGTATTTGGCTGAGATACAACTATTTGAAAATCTGGAATCTGAGGGAGCAAAAAAATGTAAATACTGAGAAAATTGCCTTTAAAGTTGTCTAAATGAATTCTTAACAATGCATATTACTAATCAAAAATTAAGTTTTGATATATTTACGGTAGGATATTTACAAAATATCTTCATGGAACATGATCTTTACTTAATATCCTAATGATTTTTGTCATAAAAGAAAAATCGATAATTTTGACCCATACAATGTTTTTTTGGCTATTGCTACAAATATACCCCAGCGACTTAAGACTGGTTTTGTACTCCAGGGTCACATATTTGCATACCTCCGCACACCCTATTCGCGCATCATCAGCACGTTTCATTACGCTACTGCAGAGCGAGTGAGAATGGAAGGCATTATTATTGTAATATTACGCACGTTGTACTGTAATGTTTTCTCACCGGTGAATGAGACATGAGGTAATCTGAACCTTCCGCCAACGCAATCTCTCATCATGTCGCTGGTTAGCCTCCGGTCTGCCGGAGTGCAGTCGTGTGTTTTGAAGGAGGCGTGGCTTTGGAGAGTGATTTGCAGGGAGTGTGGGATCTTATGGTGCATTCAAGTCATGTCGAACAGATCGTATTTAAGATCTAAATGCACATGAACGCCACTACAAAGTCGTAATCACCAGTGGGGAGATTCTTTAAGCAACGATCTTTACGATTTTGGGGTGTGTCAATGAGAAACACTGCGGAATGCAACGATATTCCACAATACTTATAGGTTTTAAGCAGTCAGGCTTTTTTATTTACATAAAAAATAAGCTGTTTGAACAAATAAGACAGGACTGTAATATAACAATTAATTACAAGTTTTCATAAAATAAAATTTAAAGTAAATTAATTTAAAAATAAATAAAACTCAAAACACACCTGATGCTGATTCTTTGCTCTTCATTTTCTATAAGCAGAGTTAACAAACTTTGCTGTATTTTCATGTTTTATTAATTAATATTATAAATATTATAATATTAATTTATTAAAAGAAGGTACACTGCTATCTTCTGCCAATGAAAGTGACCTGAACGCATCTGACAACGTAAACACAACTTACTCTCGTAAGTACGAACGTCTCAGGAGGACTTAAACGCAGCTTTATACTTTCAAAGCTAACTGCTAGCCTCTGAATCACCTACCCTACCTTTAATTTTGTGCACAAGTTTTGTAACTTCTGGCAGTCTAATATACTGACATGTCAAAAGTCAAAAAATAAATTACAACTTTAATTACTTACTCATTTCATACTAAAAACAGAAAATCAATTCAGATACATTGCATTTGCCAGGCATTGGCGAAAAAAGAAAAATAATAAGCTACAAAAATAATAAACCATTCAAGATGTTCCACCACATTTTCCAGTTTCAATACTAAAGACATCAACAGTAGAAAGAAAATCGCATTTCATAGCATCTTCAACATGCAATTAAATAGAAAATCCAAACAAACCAACAGCATATTATGTCTGTATCAGTACATACACTACGCATGAATGAACTCCATAAATATACTGAAGGAGTGAGTCATGCTATCAACATATTTGTGGTAGGATTCAAAAGATTACTGTAATACTCACTCCAAGTTGGACTGCATTTTTATCAACTGTTTTTCAGTGTTCAATGGCTGTTGGACGCAACAGTATAAGGTCACTGGCAAAACACTGCGACGTAAAAACAAAATCATACAAAAGCGAACGTCAAAAGCTGCAGCACCCAGAGTAAACAGCTGGGCAACTTCAGACAGGTCAACAAAAAACAAACCTTCAGGGAGGACAACTTTATTTTCATATGCTCTCAGCACTATTGTTCTAATAAGAGTTGTATCTGTGCAGAAGACTGTCTCCGGGGAAGTGTTAGCTGCAGGATCTGATCCAGCCTTTGCTCATGCACAGGGGAAGAGGGAATTTTTTTTGACAATTTTGAGTGAAAATCTGCAGAATTAAAGCATGTTCAAACTAGATGATATATTCAATATATACAACTAATAATAAGAACACAAACTGTACAAAATATACAATCTACACTTTTCTGCAACAATGCCAACCTGAATTTTTTAAGTTTGCATTCTTTTAATTCAGCTAAGAGGTCACATTGTGATGTATCATCATCCTTATATTGCACATTTTCACATATGAATTTATAGGTCAGAGTACACCAAACTTTAATGCTGCGAAATGCACAACTTCTTGTGTTTCGGTCTCCTGTATTTGCATGCATATAAATGAAAGTGTGATCACAAGTTTATGTAGAAAGAAATTAGCCCTATAAGGCCTATACTCTGTCATAATTTGATGCACAAATTTCTAAGGACTCTACATGAACAATATGAATAAAATTTTGATGGACAAACATTTACTTTTTAAGCTTGTGTTTCATGTGTCTTTCTGCTGTGAAATCTTTCCTGATTTTTATAAAATAAACAAATTACTTTTATACTGTTAGCAATATTTCAAGATGAACTCTTACTGTTGCCAAAAATCAGAGCCAGTCTGCAGATTTGAGCTGACAGATTTGATAGAAAACCGTGTAGTTCATGATGGTCACAGACTCTGATTTTTTTTAGCTGCAGATTATGACTCTCTCCAGTTGGAGAATATGAAACGTTTGATATTTTGAGCTAATTTTAGAACATGCATTGTTTTCATTAGTCAATCGTCTCCTTGCAACAAGGCACACGCTTCTGCGTGAGTTTGTTGTGATCGGAACAACTTTAAAGTCTGGTAGTGTGTGATCCTCAGTTATTTAGTGTGTGATGGACAGGTTTCCCTTTGTCAGTATGTCCAGTGTTTTAAAGTCTGTTCAGATCAAAAATATCTTAATTTGTGTTCCGAAGATGAACGAAGGTCTTACGGGTTTGGAATGACATGAGGGTGAGTAATTAATAACAAAAATTAAATTTTTGGGTGAACTATCCCTTTAAATGACAATCATGGCTTTATAGGGTTAAAAATGTTAAAAAGTGATTTTATTGATAGCTGACGACATTATCCAATGAGCCAAAATATTCAATAAAGATGTAAGGAGGTAGAGATTCATAGAATTTTATACATGGCAGGTGTTCCAATTCTGTGGAAATCTGTGGTGCATCAGCAGGTATAGACAGCATGACCAGAGGCATACATCTACAAGACTAAACAAGACCAAGAGTTTCCATGATGTACGTCTTGCTGGGTGTTTAACAGAAGTGGAATCAAATGGACGTTGAGTGAGGGGGTGTGGGGGGCAGCGAGGAGTATCACTTATTTTGGCAGTTGGAAGGGAAATCACAAGCTCTGTTCCAAACCTAGTCAGCTGTCTTGAGGCCTAGACCTATACGTAAGCAGCATCTGAAATGGAACGTCCTTTTTTGGAACAGTCTTTGTATCAGCAGTGAGCCTGTGATGACTACTTAGGCAGCTAACTAGGTTTCGGAACACATCTGTGTTATAGAGTGTAACAGTTGGGTTTCTTAAGTTAAAACTCTATTTATTTTCTCCACAGGTTCCATAGGTCCATTGATTTTTAACGCTAAACCTTTACAGACAGATTAGTTGTGAGCAAGGAGATTGTTAATCAATAGTATCCTTTTGCTGAGGCTGTCTGTTTGCATTATTTCAACATAATTTTAAAACATTCGTGTTTAACATGGGAACTTGTGGTGAAAAACTATATTACCCACGATGCTGTACGGAAAATTCCACCAATCAGACAGCTGGGGGCTTCCGGAAACAGTGGCGCTGAAAAAGTGGGTGGGCATTAATGCACTCTGTGGTGCTAATCTGTGTGCTTCACTAGGAACAAATGAGGGAATCAGGGGCCTGGGGCTCCGCAAAATGCCATTTTATGTTACTTCAGCCATTCAAAATGAGCACAGGAAAGAAACAGAGGAAGCTTTTCTAAGAATTACTGTCGAACCACATTTAAGGTACCAGTAGGGGCTGAATTATGCATCTGTGTGAGACTGAGAGAAAGAGATTGCAGCCGTGGTCTCTGATTCACCTCTCTCTCAGACATGATGAGTTATGAGTCTTCAAACTGGCCCCTGAGGTTATAAGGGAACGACAGTGTAACAGCTCCATTACATGCCAAAACAACACAGCCCTGCAATAACCAAAAACATTTTGAAAGCCAAGCTTCAGGTTATCTTATTTTGTGTGTGTGCGTGTCAGTATTAATTAATTTTTTTTTTTTTTTTTTGTCACATAGCATTCACAACACTGCATTTAGGTGAATAAATACTACAGCCATATTGGCTCTCTCACAACAAATTATACAAATAATTCAGTCTATTGCATGCTAAAAACTGCTGTTAAACTGTCACAATCATCTTATATTTCCAAATACATACTGTGTTTACCCTCTGTTTAGAAACTTTAAAACAGACAAGGACACCAAAGTCCTGACTTTGCAGCAAATGAAGAGGAGATGTTCTTGATTTGTCACCAAAAAGTTTTTGTAGGCGCACATCTCCGTTATTTAACGCTTCTGTGATGCACGAACGCCGCAGTCGTGCAAACCGAACATTTACGCAGCAATGATTAATTAGCGACGGCCCCTTTAAGAGCGTGAACGCGCATAGTATCTTTTCCATTGCGACTGTCTGCAACAACTTCAATAGCTTTTTCCTTGCAGAAATGCAGCACATTCGCAGTCTCGAACCACTCCCGGCCATCATAAAATAACTTCGTATGATAGATAGAAATGGCTTACGCTCGTAATGTGCCGTCGTGATGGGGACAGAGCCGCAGAGGGAAGTGTCTCTCCTCCAGACGAGGCTGTCAAGAGCGTCTAGACTGACTGTCTCACTCTCATGGCCAAAACTCAGCAGAGCACAAACTCCCGTTGTGTTCCAGTCAGTCCAGCCCTCTGTCTCGCTCTGTGAGTAATTTACAGCACACTGCAGCGACACCTGCAGGACAGGAGTACTACCGAAGAGCCCTCAGACAGACAGAAGATAGATAGATAGATAGATAGATAGATAGATAGATAGATAGATAGATAGATAGATAGATAGATAGATAGATAGATAGATAGATAGATAGATAGATAGATAGATAGATAGATGTGTGTGTGGAGTGATGAGAGCAGCAGGAAGGGGCGGGGCCAGTGCAGAGGGAGGAGCTAATGTGAGACCCTCTTAAAAGACTCATTTACCAAAAAGAGCCTGAACCCTCTGGCGAGGATTTAACAAGTGTGTTTGCCATTACTGTGTGGTTCTGTAGAGAGAGTCCATGCCAGCCCAGTGCAGACATGGCCACAGGGTTGGCAGGTGTGTAATTAGGCCACGATTCTGTATGTTCTCTTGATTAACACACTCTCAGCAGCCCCAGGCCCAAAGCCCTGACCACTTACATCTGCCACAGACACAGAGGAGAAAAACAACCCACAACTACCACGACTCAAAGTGTTTGATCTGATCAGGGCTGTGTGTGTGTATACATACCGACACTATATATACAGAAGTTTTGATTGTATAACTATTGATAGACCAAATTCATTCACCTTTTTAAATCGTTACAAAATTGTGCAAATTGTTTTCCTTTTTTTTCCATTTTATTTTATTTTAATTTTAATGTGAAAAACATTGTGTAAAAAGTTTCAGATTGTGAAACAATGTACAAAATATATATCAGATAAATCTCAGCCTGTCAAGTAAAGGCCCAGTCATATTTTACATCAAAATCAAAAGCATTCTGACATAATTTTCATAAAGGATTACTTTTCTTAAAAATAAAATAAATGCAAAAAAAAATTAAAAATGCTACTTATAAAAGTATTTATGCATCACAGTATCTGTTATACTACCCTTAATTTATAATTAACTACAAACATTTCATAACACTATTTTTTTTACTGTAACAAACACAAAAATATTATAGTAAAAAAAAAATCACAAAAACAAAACGTCTTTGTTTTCTTTATATATAATTTAAATATAATTTATTCTAATTTCTTTAAACATTTCATAACAGTATTTTTTACTTTAACAAATAAAAAATAAATAATTAAATAGGAATTTATATATCAAAAAAATGGGATCACATTTGATGACAAACTATACACACTAAATGTGAAGAAGCATATAAAGGCAGGTTAGTGTGGGGTTCTCAGTCGTGTTCGGCGGGTTGAATGATGGAGTTGGCCGCGTGTCGCTGACGGAGCTGAGGAGCGTGGGACGGATCAGGCTCGTATATTTGCTCGATGAGAGAGGGGGGAGGCAGGAGGTGGGCCAGGCGAGATCCCGCTCTGGGGGAGTCCAAATGAGGGAAGAAGTACCTGGAGGAACAGAATGGGGGCGAAGCCAAACAAACACCACAAACGAGACACACCCACCAACACAGAGAGATGATGAAAAATGGACAGTGAGGAAAAACTAAGAAACAAATAAAGGTTGAACACAAGGTAACATTGTCAGGAGGAGAGTTAAAGGGATAGTTCACCCAAAATTGAAAAATCTGTCATTAATTACCCACCCTCATGCCGTTCCAAACCTGTAAGACCTTCATTCATCTTCAGAACACAAATTAAGATATTTTTGATGAAATCCGAGAGCTCTCTGACCCTCCATAGACAGCAACAGAAATACCACGTTCGAGGCCCAGAAAGGTAGTAAGGACATCGTTAAAATAGTCTGATAATGACTATTTTAGAGACGAATTGTTGTCATTATTTTTGTTTTCTTTGAGCACAAAAGTATTCTCGTAGCTTCATAAGATTTCGGTTAAACCCCTGACGTTACATGGACTATCAATATTCTTACTACATTTCTTGATCTGGGAACATTTCGGTTTCAGCTGTCTCTGGAGGGTCAGAAAGCTCTCGGATTTCATCAAAAATATCTTAATTTGTGTTCTGAAGATGAACAAAGGTCTTACGGGTTTGGAACGACAAGAAGGTGAGTAATTAATGACAGAATTTTCATTTTTGGGTGAACTAACCCTTTAAAGGAATGCTTCAGTTTCAATGCAATGAAATGTTAATCAACATGATGTCATTTATCACAAAAGATCATTTCAGCTTGTTCTTCAGTTTATAAAAAACACTATCATGTTTGTAGTTGTGCTTTTACAATATAAAACTATAGGGTAAGACATAAATAGTGGGGGGAAAAAAACAGAACCTTTTTTTAAGACAAAGGCGGCAAGAAAATTTGGTTACACTTTATTTTAAGGTGGTCCTTGTTGCAGTGTAATTATACATTTAAGTGCTGATTAATATTAATTAACTACATGTACTTACTATGGTTAGGGTTAGGGTTCATCTTAAGGTTACTTGCATGTAATTATGCATAATTTATTGTTATTATAATAGTAAACATGTAACGTGTAACAAGGACACCTTAAAATAAAGTGTTACCAAAAATATAAAGCAACTTTAAACTTAAAGAAACTTTTGAAATTTTTGATACTCAAGCTTGGGAGCTTAAACTGAAATGTATATGAGCAGATTCAGGCATTCTAGAATTTTTATAATTTCATTAACCAAAATGTGGGACATAATTTGGTAACACTTTAGATTAGGGAACACATGTTCATTATTAACTAAGAGATTTCCCTCAAGAAACTCCTAATTTGCTCCTTATTGATAGTTCGGTAGTTCGTAAAGGTTGTGTTTAAGTATTGGATCAGGTTAAGGGATCTAGCAGGATAAGCCATCAATATGTGTTTAATAAATTCTAATATTAGGTCAATATGCTAATCATTTGCATGCTAATAAGCAACTCGTTACCAGTGAATTGAGTTCCCTAATCTAGAGTGTGATTCATAATATCCACCAAAATTTGTAGCCTGCAAACTAGATTTCTGAGATTTTGTTATTTTCCACCACTAAACATTAAAACTGACAAAAAACAATAAAAGACAAAATTGACAAAAATTCAAACAAATTTAAAACTATTTTAGTTGACTGTCAGTATAAGGTCTAGTTAATTTGGGATAAATGTTTTTTAGTTGCTGATAAACTTTTATTACACAGAAAATAAAGGAGGGAAAAAAAACTGAAGCATTGAATGTTTAAGCCTACACTCGCCACTATGATTTGTTTAATAGTCTGTCCTTTAAAATTTACAGGGGTTATGATCTGAGTGGGACTGAATAAGGATTTTGTTCACAGTAACATTTCAAAAAAAATTTTTTTTTTCTTTTTTATGTCTATCCAGACCAACTTGTTCAAACATAATTCAGACAAACCTCAGAGAGGTTATTACATAACTCAGAACTTAAAAACAAACTTTATTTTAGAACAAATACACTCACAAAAGTTGCATTCATTTCAAAAATTGTTTAAATGTTCTCCTTTTGAATTCCCATTTCAAGGGGCACCACTATAAAGAATATGCTGAGTTTCTGTCATGAAGGGAAGTGAGCAAGATCTCCAATAAATATATAGCATTAACGATCAGGTTCCAGCCTTTGATTTATGGTCCATCACTCATGCACCAGACTCCTGAATTTTGACAAACCTTTGGTGACTTTTTTTTTTTTTTATAAACAGACAGATATTCTTTAGCATGTCTGATGTTTCATCTTGTCTACAAGAATTTTGTCGTCTCTAATACATTGTCTCCTACATCATAAAAGAGTCTCTGAAATCTGGTAATTCAGTTAGTGTGACAAATTAAAATGTAATGTGTTAGTAATTCCAAGGGCATATTCAGAGACCAGCAGAACTGAGCTGAATGACAGTGTCTCCCTCTACTGTCCACACCACGCATTACATGCCAGCCGCTTCAAACCAACAGCACAAATACGTGTAGTGTTCTCTGGAAACATGAGTGGCCAAATTTATGATGTTCCAATGGCAAATAAAAGAGGATTTTAAAAAGGTTCTGGAACGTTTGATGGCGAGTAAATGATATGGTTTTGAATTTAGGTGATCTGCTCCTTTAAATGCAACTTCCACAGTTTTTTGACATGGTCAATACAAATTTTGACAAATGCAGACAATTATGTTTGAAACTCATGAAAAATGACTTAAATGTATTCAAATAAATAAGTAATACTGCATCACATTACGACAATTAATAAGTATGTCAGTATTGATGAGAATCAAGTTTAGTGTATAATTTGTTCAAAAAAAAAAAAAAAAAAAAAAAGCTTATTGTCAGGTAAGTATCACTGAACACAACACACACAGAGGCACGGTTCCTTTAACAGCCACACAACGGATCGTGCCGTCAGCACACGCTTCTGTCGGATTAGTAACTAGACGAGTGCAGGGGAGGGTCAATGAGGTCTCGGTCCAATCCTGTGCATGCAGCAAACAGCCAATCAGCATGTCATGCCATTAGCCTGGCATCAGCTGAGCTTTTTTTCTGTTAAAAATAAGACGTAATTATGTATAAACCACACACCTGAAAAGTCAAATGCAGACAAATGCAACAAAGTAGAAAATAAAACTGCCTCTGACAGTTCCCAAAAAGTGAGAATCAAGTAGTTTTTGAACTTTTCTTTAAAAATGTAAAGGTTATTCCACACCTACACATTTGTGATTAATATTCTATCAAATATTATATGGTTATTTAATATGTAAACCATTTAGTCTTTGAATTTCAAACAAAAATGTTAACACTTTAGATCAGAGAACACAAATTCACTATTAACTAAGAGTTTTCACTCAATAAACTCCTAATTTGCCTCTTATTCACAGTCAGTAAGGTGGTTGTAGTTATGTTTAGGTATAGGGTATGGTTAAGTCATCTAGAATATTATTGTCATGCATTAATATGTGCTTTATAAGAACTAAAAACAGCCAATATGCATGCTAACCAACAGTGTTCACTAATCTAAAGGGTCACCTCAAAAACAGCTATACTGAGGGTCTGCATTGAAATCCTTCTGGAAAGCTCATATTTAAGACTTGGGAAGTTGTGATTATGAGATCGGTTGCATTTTAATTCATTTTTTTTTAACTACAAAATGATAAATTAAAACGTGCATTAGTTTTTTGTTATGTTTTGTTTTATTCGGTTTATGAAGGTGCTGTAAACTGAATCATTCTATATTCACTCAAAATTGTGTACAATCATATTTTATACATGCAACTAATTTTTTGCATATTTTAAAATCTTTCTTGTAAACTACAGACAATGCATCCACAACGTGTCATGTTTTCTCACTAATCCACCCCAAAAACGAAAAATTAGGCTCAGATAAAATCTAGAGTTTTCCCACTCACAATTATGACTTTGAAGGTGCTGTTCATGTGCACTCAACTCAGAAATCTAATCTTTCAAAAATGACTTGAACGCTCTATTACTGTTCATCCCTACATCACAGCACCGTCACGTACCTGCCAGCAGAAGCAGCCCCAACAACCATCTGAGCGGCTCCAGGGATGCCCACCGCGCTCAGAGCTGCAGCGTGTCCAGAGGAGCCGTTCACTGGGCTGCCGTCTCCTCTCAGGATCCCGGTGCACTTCCAGTTGTCCATGTAATTAGCTGCAGATGAGATGAAACAGCATTCACAACACCATTTACATAATGTGATTTATTTCATGAAGCACATCAGGCTGGGACATTCTTAGTTCGTATCATGTGCAGTCTTAGTTGTGAGCAGAAATAAAACTAATATTTATTAATGAAAGATAACCCCTTTTTCTTTTCAATATTATAGTAACAATTGAAAGAAATTAAAAATAATTAAAAACAATATTAAAAACAGTTGGACTTCAAAATGAATATCTGAATAGGCAATGATAAAGAGCTATCATTGCGAATGGCTGTTCACCCAGCAGGAAGCAGAGTGAGCTGACGGCTGACCTTTCCAGAGCCGCACACAGCCGTCGTCTCCGGAGGAGGCCAGCAGAGTGCTGGTGATGTTCCAGCTCACGCGCCACACCTGAGAGTTATGACTGTCAAACTGAGCCATCACCTGCACCTCAAACTTAGTGGGACCAGAGCTGTTGGCACTCTCTCTCCTGTCAGAAACACACAACACACATCAGCTACACCAACAACATTCACACAGTCCGAGGAAAACACGTTTACCCCGCTGGTGCTCCTCATTTGGGAGTCACACTTGTGACACCTAAAATTTAACTTTTTTCACCCCCAGTAAAATCAATGTAACATATTTTAGTTCTATAATATTTTTTCTTTTATATTTTGAGATAATTTCATGGTTCTAATGAATATTTATGCAATAATTATGATTAATTTCTTCCCATTGAAAATATTCAAATTTTTCTTTAAATATATATTTTTATATTACTTTTCAATTAATGCAGTATTTCATGTTAAAATAAAGTCAATGCCATTTTTGAAGCCTGATTAGTGCCATCCGGTGGGAGTAAAACAAGAAAAACATCTGCAATTCTGCAATTTAGCAGCCCATAGATTCCTATATATCTCTATATAAAAGGCCTATAAATGATCTAATTGTGTTTAGATATAAATACTTACTTTTATTAAGTTGTGGGTTTAGATATACATTTAGACAATTCTCAAAGACAACTTTTTGTAAAGGTTTAGATTTTTTTGTTTGAAATGTTGATTTGAAGCGTCAGTTTTTACATTATTATTACTACAGTCAAACCTGAACACAGAGAAAGCATTTTGTTCCACAAAACATTACAATTCCATAAAAATTTAACAAAAATGAACAGGAATGTTTTATCAGAGCTTAATTCTTCTGGGTCTGATCTGATTTCAGTTTTCTGACTAGTTTTGGCTATATGGGTATAGCGGTACCAGTTCATTTGAGTGTGTGTGTGTGTGTGTGTCTGTTTTGCACTCTTGATGTTTTAAAGTGTAACCCCTTCCTTGCTGTCCACCTTTTTTTTTTTTTACTGCATTGTAGTTGAATCATTGGTTTTATTTTACATAATTGCTGTGTTACAGTCACACCAGTTCATAGGTATGTGTGTGTATCAGTGTGTGTGTGAGTGGACATGTTGGTCTTGCACTCTTGATGTTTTAGAGTTTCACCCCGTCATTGCGGTGTACTTTTTTTCTGCATTGTGGCAGATTTGTAGATTGTACACCAAAATTCTCTGAATATGTGTTTTTGTCGATTTCACATTCATTTCCTATGGTTGGTCATTTTTGACTAAAGACCCCAAGTGTGACTATTTTTTAGGCCACTTAGCCTGCTCGAATCATGCCCTCAATTTTTTGTGTGTTCACATTCCAAATGTCATAAAAGTCACCAGGTTTCGTACCATTCCGATGAAGCTGTGATTTTTTTAAAAATTCCAAACAGATATTTTTTGAGTCAAAAGTGCCCGAAGAGCACCAGAGGGTTACGTGTAAAACTCAGCACCATGATGAGAGGTTATTAATATGTTCTAAGTAGATGCTGCTATGCCACATTAATATGTGGCTGCTATGATGCTCTGGGTGGTGCTCACTAGAAAAAACTGAAAAACTGCCATTGCAGTATTTAGTTTTATTAGCTAATGTTTTATTTTGCTGAGATATACATTGTGAATAAAAGGGTATTTAAAAATACAGGGATTTTCAACAGATAACAGCTCTAATATTTGTTGGGAAAAAAAATATAAAAAAGTTTATTTTTTTTTTTTTATTTTTTTTTTAAGCTGGAAATGATTTTTTACAGAGTGAACATTTTAATTTTTTTTTTAAGAGTTTTACATTTTCATAAGCCACATTCACACTGTTTCTGACCCATTAATAATAACTAATACTTAGTTTGATCATTTGAAATAATACTTATTTTGTTAGGTATATCACAATATATTATTGTACTGTAAAATAAATTTAAAAAAAGCATATTTATAAAATATAAAATTGCTTTGCCTTCCTAATGTTGTCATGCTTGCTGAAGGTAATCACGGGAAAACTGGTTGACAGATAGCATGCAGGGACTGAACATGGAAAAAAAGTAGGATCAAATACGCATTCATAAATCGTACGTGGACTGCAGAGAGAACATCAATAAAAATTATAAATTCAAAAATTATATATGTCATAAATGTTTTGTTTCAGAGTTTATGTTTGGGTGAAATAACATGCTTAGAGATGATAAATTTGACTGCTACCTCGCTTACTACTGAGTGTGATATCCTACTAACCTCATAGGTATGAGTTTGAAAATGCGGACGTCTTTGGTGGCTATGGCCAGCACATGGAAGGATCTCCCCAGATTAGGAGCAAAGGCGATGTCATGAACCGGGTCAGTCACAGTCATCAACGTCTCTGCTTTGGCATACTTCCTGTAGGTCAACATAAACCCTTTAGAAAAGCTTACAACCGATAACAAGTAAAACGGGAGCTGATGCAGTACCTGGTATTTTCATTATACTCATAGATCTGCACTTTGCCGCTGTATGTGACGTTGCTGTCGTCACTGCCCACGGCTATCATTGGAGGATGAGCTCGAGAACTAAAGGGCAGAACAAACAGCTGTGACGATCAGGAGTGCATCTTTCATGCTGATATGTGACTGTGTAGACGGCGCTCAGACCTGGAGGGGTTCCAGGAGATGCAGGAGCAGGACAGCTTGCAGGAGATCTCGTGCTGCAGTGACCACTGGCTGAGGTTCATCACGTCAGGGGCCTCGTAGATGCGCACCACGCCGTCTGCAGAGCAGGTGGTCAGCATCAGGCCCATGTGCTTCGGCGCAAACTTCACATCGGTCACTGACGTCCGGCTGTCCACCAGCGTGGTTCTCTTGATCTGTACAGACAACACAGAAAACAAAACAAGAGCTTTGACACTGAATCTGCTTTCCACATCAATCTGATTGATTTTTACATCCTTTCACAAATTATAGGACAGTTCTAATGCTGTCAGTAATAGTGATCTTTCATTAGATAATACGGAAATATTCATCAACTCATTCTCCACAGTAGAAATACACTGATACCAGCTGTGCTTTGTGTGCATTTTCAGTAACAGTAACAATAATAATACATCATGACTACTGTTATACAATCCCACTCAGAGCTATGAAGCAACCGATTTTCAGTTGCAAAGAAATTAGTCTGATTTAGGGGTCAAAAATGAAAATAATTTCGATACTGTTCAGATTTTATGCCCTTTATGTTGTAGCAATTTTTCCTTGCGATATAAAAAATACATTAGCACTATTTTTCAAGGAATTGTGTAGAAGTTAGAAAACCTATATCATGACAATGGTAACAAAAAATAAAAAAATTTTACACACCCAGTGACTTTGTCCCCGCTGTTTGTCATTGGATTCTCCGACGATCTCCTCCCATACAGCAGCGGTGCGGTCGAAGGAGCAAGACGCCAGCACCTGACCGAACTCAGGGTGCGCCCAGGTCACCCTCCACACCGACCCACTGTGGGTCTACAACATCTGGTTACACTAACTGACCATTTAGGACGGCCGTATGCACACAAAATGATCTACATGTAAATGCACCTACTGTACCCCACATACTGACTTTTGCATTTTAGGTTTGAATAGAGATTTACGTAAGAAAAATACTTGATACCTTCCAGCTAGCAGTACAGTGCCATTCTCCGTCGTCACCTTTGTCCCAGACCTAAAACAGTATAAAAGGGGTGGAAAAGACAGAATGCTTGTCAATAAAATGTGGAACAATTACATAAGCTAAAGAGCCACATGCTGCAAAGAATGAAACCTTCAAGACTCAAAAGCCTTTATAAATGACTGGATTTTAAGTAAAGCTTAAAGCAGCTTTAAACAGGACGAGAAATGCCTTTTTTAGTCATTAAAGGGTCTCTGTCTCTGGCTGTGTCTCGAAACCCAGTAAACAGCCCTAACAGAGCGGTATTTGGGTGTCACGGGGTTCTCAGTGCTGTCTATGTCAGTTCACTGTAGGTCTATGGAGACAGTGCAGTGCAGTGAAGCGGTGTTTTCTTGCCTTGACGCTCTGGTCGCTGGAGCAGGTCGCCATCCTCCGACCGTGGAAGTCATAAGAAACATCGTGAATCAGATCTTTGTGATCCGCTGCGATGCTCTTCGCCACGAACATCTTCTAAACTACTTCTTAATAAAGAAAATACCTCACACAATTCAGTTAATAAAAAAGCAGAGGGTCATTTGGTCAAACTTCAGCAAAAATGGTCCAGCGGTGCCGTGTTTCTTTACTGGAATCGTTGCTCGCTCGCTGCTTTGTTGCAGATGAAAGCCTTTGAGAGCTGATTACTGCCACCTTCTGCACGAGCGGACTTACTGCTGCCAATATCACAGAAACTGACATACACTGAGGTGTGCATGAACATCAAATGTCTACAAACACTATTCGATCTTGCCAGATTTAACAAAACAAGCATCTTATGTTTTGATATAGTAATTATGTATTCAATATAAGGTCTTGAATCTTAATTTTCTTTCTTTCTTGACATTTTCTTGACATTTTGTTTTCTTTTAAGGGGTCATATGATGCTGCTAAAAAGATTATTTTGTATATTTGGTATAATGAAATGTGTTTATGTGGTTTAAGGTTAACATACACATACTGTACATTATTGTTTCTCCTCTATGCCCAGCCTTTCTGAAACAAGTCATTTTTTACAAAGCTCATCGTTCTGAAAAGCGAGGTGTGCTCTGATTGGCCAGCTATCCAGCGTGTTGTGATTGGCCGAATGCTTCAAGCCTGTGATGGAAATGTTACGCCCCTTAACGTACTGTGAAGCCTGTCCCAGCACGACCAGAAAAAACCAATAAAACCCATTACAAACGAGGCATTTGTTGCATCTAGTGGGGACATAATTACTGATTATAATGACTTCTACTGTCTTTTTACGCGTTGCGTTGCATAACGTGCTGCGTAAACATAAAACCATGTCTGCATTTGTGATCTGAGAAACAACAAACAACAAGCGCTACTCTACACTTAAAACTTGCATTTCAATCATCAGTGGCAAATTATTTTAATATGTAAAAGTACTTACAGTCTGCAAATCAGAACAACAGGGCCATTGTAGTCTACTCTCCAAGGATCAGGAAACAGTCCTCCATAAAATGTGTTGCACACCCTTACCAAATAGTAGTATACTTCAAGTTTATTTTATTAAGTATACTTAAGTAAAGTTCAAGTATATTTTTAAGTATACTTTATGTAGCAAGTATACAAATTTTATTATTAATTAATTAATTAAAATTATACTTGTAAGTGTACTGTTTCAATACTTCTTGGGACTAAATTGGTCCATTTTCTAGTATAAAAAAGAATACTTTTAAGTATACTTTAAGTATAACAGTAGCAAACTTTGAGTACACAACTAGTTTACCTCTATGTTTGTAGTTTGTACTGCAATTATACCAAAAGTCAACTTATAGGTATACTGATCGTTTACTAATTAAATACTTTGTACACTTTGAAGTATACTCTCAGTAAACTACTAGTTTAGTAGTTTTATACTGCAAGTATACTCATAAGTTGTCTTTAAGTGAACTTTACATCATACTTTAAAAAATACTACTATGTCCCTATTTAGGTTTTAATTTGTATATATTTTGCTATATGAGACTTATATATATTTTGCTATATGAGAATGAGACTTGGATCAAACCTGAAGACACTGCCACTCCCGCAGCCCTCTCCACTCATTTCACTTGTTCCCACACCCCTCATACGACTGGGAGGGGTGGAGGTACTGGTCTTCTCCTTATATCAAAAGATTGGAAATTTGATCTTCATCCACCACCTACAGGTAACGGTTCATTTGAATCACATGCTGTTACTGTAACCCACCCTGTTAAAGTCCACTTTGTGGTCATTTATCGTCACCCAGGTCAATTGGGAAAATTCTTGGAGGAGTTGGACGTGCTGCTATCAAACTATCCTGAAGATGGTACTCCTCTGGTACTGCTTGGTGACTTCAACATCCACCTAGATAAACCCCAGGCTGCTAACTTCAACACTCTGCTCGCCTCATTTGATCTCAAGCAAGTGTCTACTACAGCGACTCACAAATCGGGCAACCAACTGGATCTCATCTACACGCGCTGTTGCTCAGTGGACAACTCTTCAGTTGCTCCACTGCACACCTCTGACCACTTCCTTATTACTGCTAACCTAGCACTTACTCCTGAAGCGGCACACGCTCCAACGCAGGTCACCTTTCGACGGAACCTACGCTCACTCTCTCCATCTCGCCTATCCTCTGTGGTTTCATCCTCACTTCTTTCACTCTCGCAGTTTTCAGCTCTGGACACGAACAGTGCTACGGTCACTTTTTGTTCCACTGTTACCTCTTGCTTGGACAACTTTTGCCCACTATCGTCTAGACCAGCACGCTCCACCCCATCTGCCCCCTGGCTGTCCGATGTTTTCTGTGAACATCGCTCTAAACTCAGGGCTGCAGAGAGGAAATGGCATAAATCAAAAACTCTAGCGACCTCAGTGTGTATCAGTCTCTCCTCTCCTCCTTCTCTGCAAACGTCTTCACTGCTAAAACATCATACTACCACGACAAAATTGACAACTGTTGTGACGCTTGGACACTCTTCAAAACCTTCTCTTCTCTTCTTAATCCGCCTCCTCCTCCTCCTCCATCGACTCTTACAGCTGATGACTTTGCAGTTTTCTTCAGAAATAAGACAAGAACCATCAGTGACCAATTCTTCCACACCGCAGACTGAGGATAACTTCACAACGACTAATGCACACTCTCTCTCCCCCTTCTCTCCACTCTCAGAGATGGACATTTCCAAACCTATCCTGTCCAGTCATCCTACTACTTGCCCACTTGATCCGATCCCCACTCACCTCCTTCAAGCGATTTCTTCTTCAGTTATACCTTCACTTATGCACATTATCAACTCCTCTCTTCACTCTGGAACATTTCCCTCAGCATTTAAGCAGGCTCTGGTAAGCCCACTGCTGAAGAAACCATCTCTAAATCCAGCACTTCTAGAAAAGTACAGACCGGTATCCCTTCTTCCATTCATTGCAAAGACACTTGAATGAGCTGTGTTCAACCAGATCTCTATGTTTCTTGTACAGAACAACCTCCTGGACAGCAACCAATCTGGCTTCAAAAGTGGCCACTCAACTGAGACGGCCCTGCTCTCGGTTACTGAAGCACTGTGACTGGCAAGAGCAGCTTCAAAATCCTCAGTGCTCATTTTGCTGGACCTGTCTGCTGCTTTTGACACCGTTAATCACCAGATTCTCCTATCTACCCTCAGAAAGATGTGCATCTCTGGAACTGCACTCCAGTGGCTTAACTCCTACCTTTCTGATAGATCCTTCATGGTGTCTTGGAGGGGTGAAGTTTCTAAGTCACAACAACTTGCTACTGGGGTTCCTCAAGGCTCAGTACTTGGACCACTTCTCTTCTCTATCTACATGACGTCATTAGGATTTGTCATTCAGAAGCATGGCTTTTCCTATCACTGCTACGCTGATGACACTCAACTCTACTTCTCATTCCAACCAGATGACCCGACGGTAGTTGCTCGCATTTCAGCCTGTCTGAGTGACATTTCTAGCTGGATGAATGACCATCACCTTCAGCTTAACCTTACTAAGACTGAACTGCTGGTGGTTCCAGCTAACCCATTGTTTCATCACAACTTCTCTGTACATCTGGGTTCGTCAACCATAACTAGTTCCAGGACAGCCAGAAACCTAGGAGTTGTGATGGATGATCAGTTAAGCTTCACCGACCATATTGCTACAAAGACCCGGTCCTGCAGATTTGCCTTATACAACATTAGGAAGATTAGACCATTCCTGTCAGAGCAAGCCACCCAACTTCTTGTCCAAGCTCTTGTTCTCTCCAGACTGGACTATTGTAATGCTCTCCTGGTGGGCCTTCCTGCATGTACTATCAAGCCTCTACAACTGATCCAGAATGCAGCAGCGAGGGTTGTCTTCAATGAGCCGAAAACAGCTCATGTTACTCCTCTCCTCATCAGGTTACACTGGCTACCAGTAGCCGATTGAATTAAATTCAAGGTACTGATGCTTGCCTACAAGACGACCACTGGCACAGCGCCAACATACCTAAGCTCATTAGTTCAATCTTATGCTCCCTCCAGAAGTTTGCGCTCTGCAAGTGAACGACGCCTTGTGGTGCCATCCCAAAGAGGTTCAAAATCACTCTCACTGACTTTCTCCTGGACTGCGCCCAGCTGATGGAATGACCTCCCGATCTCAATTCGAACAGCTGAGTCTTTACTCATTTTCAAAAAACATTTAAAGACTCATCTTTTTCGCCTTCACTTAACCAACTAATACTAGTACTTACCTGTTCTTTTTCTTGTCTATCATATTCATTTAAAAAAAAAAAAAACCTGGCTACATGTTCTGTACTAGACTAACTGAGACTTGTCATAGCACTTGTATACCATTGTTGTTCTCTTGTTGATCTGATTGTTTCTACTGTTCTCATTTGTAAGTCGCTTTGGATAAAAGCATCTGCTAAATGATTAAATGTAAATGTTAAATGTAAATATGAATATCTGAACATAAAAAAAAAACATCCAAAGAAAGAACAGGGTATCTGCTTGTTAACAAAAACATTTTATTCTAGCTTCATGCATTCTTTTTTAAAACACTTTAATGTGGGTAAGTTTAATAAAAAATAAAGAAATAACATTTCGAACAAAAAGCTGAAAAAAGACTATGAATTGGATTCAGAATGATAATTTAAAACATAGATGGAGTTGATCAACACCCCAAAGCTTGACTCTAATTATTACCTCTTCATCGGTTGACATTTTATTCCATAACGTTACAGTTTTGATGCAGTTTCATGTCAGATGATCGTGTTACATGTGTTAGTATCTGTTGTTTCTTCTTCTTCTTCTTCACTTGTGTTTTTTTTTAATTCTGTACAGAAGATGTGTACTAGCACCCTCTACCATATAACAATGAAAACACGGATTCTAGGAGCACAAGTATAGCTCAAATATATTTAGACTTTTTGTAAGTATAAGTCAAGTATACTTAAATGTCATTTTAAGTCTATTTCTGAGGAGTACATAAAGCCCATTTCTGAGAAATACATAAAAAGTAAACTAAAAGCATACTTTCCTATTTTTAGTTTAAAAGAAGTATACTAATAGCACACTTGTCTAAACATCTTTTTCGTAATGGACATCTGAATATTTGGGTTGAACTGTTCTGGAACAGTGTTGTAAATACAATTTAACCACTGATTTCTAGTTTTCTTTTGGAAGGCCAAACAAAGTAGTTTCACTTTTATAACGAAACACAGCGTCACACACGGCGGGGTCGAGTGAGTGGCTTGAGTAAGCGGCGGTGGGCTGGACTCCGCTTTGTCCACGGTGAAAGCCGATCTGGCGATCCACAACACCAAGTTGATGCATTTCCTTAGCGACCAGCATGGTTCAGCTCTAGGCATGACCAGGCGGATATCGTCCTCTTTTGGAAGGCCAAACAAAGTAGTTTCACTTTCACAACGAAACACAGTGACTCCACAACATGGCGGAGGCAACAGCAAGAATAAAAGTTACGCCTTCTTTCTTTGCATGAACATCTGGGTGGTTTTATGCAAATCTTCCCACACCATGACATAGAGATGTGGGGGCGTGTTTGAATGAGCTGTTTTAGGGGGGTGTGGTTGACTCTTAACTTTTATAAAGAATATCTCTTTGGATTTGAGACTTTAGTCTTTGCAACTTTACAGATTTTCTTCATTCACCGAGAGCTTGTAACACTCCAAAGAGAAAGGAAAAATTAAAATCGCATCATATGACCCCTTTAACATCCATTAGAGCTCTGTGACCCATTCATTTGAAATATCCACTGAAATTCCACTGATGTTGACAGAAATCGAAATCATTTATCAAATAAGTCCACTGGTCGCATTTTTTTCCACAGACTATTAACTGAAAACATTTATCTTCCTTAAAAACAATTACTTTCTTACGTAAGTAGTCTACATAAATGCATAAACAGTTGGAGGTGTTTGTGTGTTGAAGTTCAATATCATGCTCACTACGTCTGTATTTCTTTAGGAGACGGCTATCTAGTGGACCTTTGTATTATGAATGAAAGGGCACCTCACAGACACACCCGTTGTGATCACGTCTCTCAAACACAAAACCAGGAAATTACATCAACTTTCCACTTTCAGGAAAACATAACTTCAGCGCCATTTAGCTGTACTGTGTCTCTGCATGTAGTGAAATGGCTGAAGCCAGGTTTTCTCATGACCAGTTCAGATGTCCGGTGTGTCTGGATTTGCTGAAAGATCCAGTGACTATTCCCTGTGGACACAGTTACTGTAAGAGGTGCATTACAGGCCACTGGAATCAAGAGGATCAGATACGATTATACAGCTGCCCTGAATGCCGACAGATCTTCAGACCAAGGCCTGCTTTAAAGAAAAGCACCATGCTGGCTGAAGTGGTGGAGCAACTGAAGAAGACTAAACTCCAAAGTGCTGTTCCTGCTGGACCTGGAGATGTGAAGTGTGATGTCTGTACTGAAAGAAAACCCAAAGCAGTGAAGTCCTGTCTGGTGTGTCTGAACTCTTTCTGTCAAAATCACTTTGAACAACATGAGAATCTCTTCAAAGGAAAGAGACACGATTTAATAGATGCCACTGGACGACTTCAGGAGATGATCTGCCATCAACATGAAAAACTGCTAGACATTTACTGCCAGACTGACAAGCAGTGTATATGCATGGTCTGTATGGTGGATGAACACAAAAATCATGAGATTGTATCAACTGCAGCAGAGAGGACAGAGAAACAGGTACAGACTGAGAGAGATTATCCAGTTCTCTGCGATGAAAACACAAAGGCAGGAGTCACTCAGAAACATTTCACTCATATTTCTGTGTTGTATTGTTGTTTTGTCCTATACAGAGACAATTAGAAGAGACACGGAGAGAATTCCAGCAGCAAATCCAGGAGCGAGAGAAGAAGCTTCAGGAGCTGAAAGAGGCTGTGAAGACTCACAAGGTGAGTTTTGAGGAGAACCAGCAGCTCTGGTTTAGTTAAAGGGGTCATATGATGCGATTTAAAATTTTCCTTTATCTTTGGAGTGTTACAAGCTCTTTGTGCATAAAGAAGATCTGTAAAGTTGCAAAGACTAAAGTCTCAAACCCAAAGAGATATTCTTTATAAAAGTTAAGAGCCAACCACACCCCCCTAAAACAGCTCGTTCTAACATGCCCCCACATCTCTACGTCACGGTGTGGGAAGATTTGCATAACGCCGCCCAAATGTTCACGCAAAGAAAGATGGTGTAACTTTGATTCTCTCTATTGCCGCCGCTGGCATGTTGTGGAGATGATGTGTGTTTCATTATGAGAGCGAAACTACTTTATTTTGCCCTCCAAAAGAGGACACAACTAGACATTAGTGGTTAAGTTGTTTTTACAACACTGTTCCAGAACAGTTCAAACCAAATATTCAAATGTGTACAGCCCATTTTATGGAGGACGAGGACTGTTTCCTGAACCAGTAGCCTACAATGCTTCTGTGCACAAAGGCTGTTTTTATAAAGTGGTGCAATTCCAACTTTGCAAGGACAGTCTGGTGCTTCTGACTCACAGCCTGTACGTTTACGTACGTTTTGTACGTTGCAAGTACATTCACATATTTAAAGAATTTGCCAATGATTATTCAAACGCGAGTTTTGAGCAGTAGAGTAGCGGTTGTTGTTTGTGATAGCTGGGCTTAGAGGAGCAACAATAATGTACAGTATGTGGAAAATAATGTTTTTTTTAACCTTAAACTGCATAAACACATTGCATTACACCAAATACACAAAATAATGTTTTTAGCAATGTCATATGACCCCTTTAAGACTCTTCTTCAGTTGGTTGCTGAGGGTGAATTTCAGTCCCACTGAAGCACAGCAGACTGTGTGAGCAGCAGTAAGAGCTGATTGTAATGTGTGTCCTACAGCACTCTGCACAGACAGCAGTGGAGGACAGTGAGTGGATCTTTACTGAACTCATGAGCTCCATTGAGAGAAGATGCTCTGAGGTCACGGAGATGATCAGAGATAGAGAAAAGACTGTAGTGAGTCAAGCTAAAGGACTTATGAAGCGACTAACGCAGGACATTGATCAACTAAGGAGGAGTGATGCTGAACTACAACAGCTTTCACAGACACATAATCACACCTATTTCCTCCAGGTAACACCATGGTCTTTAGTCTTTTTATTACTGAGAGCTTTTACAAATTTTATTAACACTTGAGCAGTATTTACTCTCTATGAAATATTTATGTCTTAATTTATTCTCTGGTTGTTTGTGTCTGTGTAGAGTTTCCCGACTCTCCCTGTTCCTCCTGGATCTCCAGATGTCCCCAGCATCTCTGACAGTTCTCTGGATGTTGTAGGAAAATCAGTCTCTAAAATGAGACAGAAACTGGAGGATTTCTGCAGAGAGAAGATTGAAAAACTCTCTGGAAGAGGTAAAGTATTGGAGACTCATTAGTATTTTGTTTATCTATCTAGTTCTTTTACACTGAAACTGCATGCATGTGTGTTGTTTTCAACAGTGATATGCATCCAGATTATTCCCACCCCAGAATATGTGAGCAGGAAAGACTTCCTACAGTGTAAGTTACTTGGAAAATAGGAACATGCATAAGACTGCATTGCTATATGACAAGGTATCTTTATGGACACTGATAAATCAGTGTATTATTTTTCTATGAATTTTTTAAACATGCAAATACACATGAAACATGAAAATAAGAATTTCTTATGTACACTAGTGTTTCTTAATTACAGTCCTCGTGACCCTGTGCTCAGGGAGTAGGGAGCAATGAACACTGTGTAGGGACACTCTTATTTGGAACATTTGGGGGGGTCACCAGTACTGAAATTGAGAATGCTCCGGTAACAAACATAACCTTGGTTCCCTGTGATAAGCTTTTGGGAAAACTCCTGTTTAATCTGGTACTGAAGCCTGATTTGTTCACATTTGTGTAGCTGCACAAACAAATGGCACTTTAACCCAACAAAATGGGTGGAGCTGACTGCTATACAAGTCGGCTCTGAACATCATTTGTCAGAATATTTCAAATGAAGTGCCAATCATTGATACACGTGCAGCCTTATAGCATGTCAGACTATGCAATGCTCATTTCCTTATCTCAGGAAACCGAGTGTTCACGTTCAAATGTTCTCTCCCGTGCTGTTATGGTCGGGGGGGGGGGCATCTTAGTGCAGTCCGTCCTTTTAGCATGCCGCTATTGGATGCAGGGGGGGGGGGGGGTTGAGGATGATGAAGGTGGACGGCAACAACCAGTCGGCGGCCACACAGATATCGACAATAAAAATCCCGTTGGACCAAGCCCAGGAGGAGGTCATTCCCTTGGTGGAGTGGGCCCTCATTCCTATGCAAGCCCGTTGGGTTGTAATTCAGTTGGTTGGGTTGGACTTTATTGTTATTGTATGCTTTGTGACTGGTGGTCCTTTAGATGTGTATCGGAAGCATACAAAGAGCTGCTCTGACTGCCAAAACAGGCTAGAGAGCTCAACATGCACTCTAAGGGTGCTTTCATACTTGCCCCCACTGGACTGCGTTCATATTATTTTATTTGGGTCCGAACCATGGTTCGTTTGTGTCATCAAGCCAGCAGCTGTTTACCCGGCTGTTGCTTAGTAACGGCAGCGCAGGAGAAAGCAGCAAAATGCATAACATTGCTCTCTGCACGTTTTACGTTTTACGTTCATTTTGTTAACAAAGCTTCAGTGCATAATAGCGCTTATGTCTGTCTTGCGAATGTACTGTAAATAAAGAACGCTGAAGGTGAACAGAAATGAGACATACAGCTTTCTGCTTGCAGCGTGTCAGTCACGCTCATCAGGAAAGTGTTCACTCACTTTACTGAAGAGCGAGTGTTTCACTAGACACATTTTTTTTAGATAATACGTCATTAATAGCGGTTCACTGCCATGATTTGGTACGATTGCGTTCACATCAGCAGCAAACCGTACTGGAGTTCACATGAACCATACCCCAGACCACCCTTTTTAAAACCCTCAAA